>NC_082726.1:18526967-18694467 GCF_030144855.1 Hypanus sabinus
GGAGTGTGGACGGAGTCGGTGGAGAGGAGTGTAGACGGAGTCGGTGGAGAGGAGTGTAGACGGAGTCGGTGGAGAGGAGTGTAGACGGAGTCGGTGAAGGGGAGTGTAGACGGAGTCGGTGGGGAGTGTAGACGGTCGGTGGGGAGTGTAGACGGTCGGTGGAGGGGAGTGTAGACGGAGTCGGTGGAGGGGAGTGTAGACGGAGTCGGTGGAGAGGAGTGTAGACGGAGTCGGTGGAGAGGAGTGTAGACGGAGTCGGTGGAGAGGAGTGCAGACGGAGTCGGTGGAGGGGAGTGTAGAAATAGTCGGTGGGGAGTGTAGACGGAGTCAGTGGAGGGGAGTGTAGACGGAGTTGGTGGAGGGGAGTGTAGACGGAGTCTGTGGAGGGCAGTGTAGACATAGTCGGTGGGGAGTGTAGACGGAGTCAGTGGAGGGGAGTGTAGATGGAGTCGGTGGGGAGTGTAGACGGAGTCAGTGGAGGGGAGTGTAGACGGAGTCAGTGGAGGGGAGTGTAGATGGAGTCGGTGGAGGTGAGTGTAGAAGGAGTCGGTGGAGGGGAGTGTAGACGGAGTCGGTGGAGGGGAGTGTAGATGGAGTCGGTGGAGGGTATAGGTGGAGTCAGTGGAGGCGAGTGTAAACGGAGTCAATGGGGAGTGTAGACCGAGTCGGTGGGGAGTGTAGACGGAATCGGTGGAGAGGAGTGCAGACGGAGTCGGTGAAGGGGAGTGTAGCCGGAGTCGGTGGAGGGGAGTGTAGACGGAGTCGGTGAAGGGGAGTGTAGACGGAGTCGGTGGGGAGTGTAGACGGTCGGTGGGGAGTGTAGACGGTCGGTGGAGGGGAGTGTAGACGGAGTCGGTGGAGGGGAGTGTAGACGGAGTCGGTGGAGAGGAGTGCAGACGGAGTCGGTGAAGGGGAGTGTAGACGGAGTCGGTGGAGGGGAGTGTAGACGGAGTCGGTGGAGAGGAGTGTAGACGGAGTCGGTGGAGAGGAGTGTAGACGGAGTCGGTGGAGAGGAGTGCAGACGGAGTCGGTGGAGAGGAGTGCAGACGGAGTCGGTGGAGGGGAGTGTAGACATAGTCGGTGGGGAGTGTAGACGGAGTCAGTGGAGGGGAGTGTAGACGGAGTCGGTGGGGAGTGTAGACGGAGTCGGTGGAGGGGAGTGTAGACGGAGTCGGTGGAGGGGAGTGTTAATGGATTCAATGGGGAGTGTAGACGGAGTTGGTGGAGGGGAGTGTAGACGGAGTTGGTGGAGGTGAGTGTAGACGGTGGAGGGGAGTGTAGACGGAGTCTGTGGAGGGCAGTGTAGACATAGTCGGTGGGGAGTGTAGACGGAGTCAGTGGAGGGGAGTGTAGATGGAGTCGGTGGGGAGTGTAGACGGAGTCAGTGGAGGGGAGTGTAGATGGAGTCAGTGGAGGGGAGTGTAGAAGGAGTTGGTGGAGGGGAGTGTAGACATAGTCGGTGGGGAGTGTAGACGGAGTCGGTGGAGGGGAGTGTAGACGGAGTCGGTGGGGAGTGTAGACGGAGTCGGTGGAGGGGAGTGTAGACGGAGTCGGTGGGGAGTGTAGACGGAGTCGGTGGAGGGGAGTGTAGACGGAGTCGGTGGATGGGAGTGTTAATGGAGTCAATGGGGAGTGTAGACGGAGTTGGTGGAGGGGAGTGTAGACGGAGTTGGTGGAGGTGAGTGTAGACGGTGGAGGGGAGTGTAGACGGAGTCTGTGGAGGGCAGTGTAGACATAGTCGGTGGGGAGTGTAGACGGAGTCAGTGGAGGGGAGTGTAGATGGAGTCGGTGGGGAGTGTAGACGGAGTCAGTGGAGGGGAGTGTAGACGGAGTCAGTGGAGGGGAGTGTAGACGGAGTCGGTGGAGGTGAGTGTAGAAGGAGTCGGTGGAGGGGAGTGTAGACGGAGTCGGTGGAGGGGAGTGTAGATGGAGTCGGTGGAGGGTATAGGTGGAGTCAGTGGAGGCGAGTGTAAACGGAGTCAATGGGGAGTGTAGACCGAGTCGGTGGGGAGTGTAGACGGAATCGGTGTAGAGGAGTGCAGACGGAGTCGGTGAAGGGGAGTGTAGCCGGAGTCGGTGAAGGGGAGTGTAGACGGAGTCGGTGGAGGGGAGTGTAGACGGAGTCGGTGGAGAGGAGTGTAGACGGAGTCGGTGGAGAGGAGTGTAGACGGAGTCGGTGGAGAGGAGTGCAGACGGAGTCGGTGGAGGGGAGTGTAGACATAGTCGGTGGGGAGTGTAGACGGAGTCAGTGGAGGGGAGTGTAGACGGAGTCGGTGGGGAGTGTAGACGGAGTCGGTGGAGGGGAGTGTAGACGGAGTCGGTGGAGGGGAGTGTTAATGGAGTCAATGGGGAGTGTAGACGGAGTTGGTGGAGGGGAGTGTAGACGGAGTTGGTGGAGGTGAGTGTAGACGGTGGAGGGGAGTGTAGACGGAGTCTGTGGAGGGCAGTGTAGACATAGTCGGTGGGGAGTGTAGACGGAGTCAGTGGAGGGGAGTGTAGATGGAGTCGGTGGGGAGTGTAGACGGAGTCAGTGGAGGGGAGTGTAGATGGAGTCAGTGGAGGGGAGTGTAGACGGAGTCGGTGGGGAGTGTAGGTGGAGTCAGTGGAGGGGCGTGCAGACGGAGTCGGTGGAGGGGAGTGTAGACATAGTCGGTGGGGAGTGTAGACGGAGTCAGTGGAGGGGAGTGTAGATGGAGTCAGTGGAGGGGAGTGTAGACGGAGTCGGTGAAGGGGAGTGTAGACGGAGTCGGTGGGGAGTGTAGACCGAGTCAGTGGAGGGGAGTGTAGACGGAGTCAGTGGAGGGGAGTGTAGACGGAGTCGGTGGGGAGTGTAGACGGAGTCAGTGGAGGGGAGTGTAGATGGAGTCAGTGGAGAGGAGTGTAGACGGAGTCTGTGGAAGGGAGTGTGGACGGAGTCGGTGGAGAGGAGTGTAGACGGAGTCGGTGGAGAGGAGTGTAGACGGAGTCGGTGGAGAGGAGTGTAGACGGAGTCGGTGAAGGGGAGTGTAGACGGAGTCGGTGGGGAGTGTAGACGGTCGGTGGGGAGTGTAGACGGTCGGTGGAGGGGAGTGTAGACGGAGTCGGTGGAGGGGAGTGTAGACGGAGTCGGTGGAGAGGAGTGCAGACGGAGTCGGTGAAGGGGAGTGTAGACGGAGTCGGTGGAGAGGAGTGTAGACGGAGTCGGTGGAGAGGAGTGTAGACGGAGTCGGTGGAGAGGAGTGCAGACGGAGTCGGTGGAGGGGAGTGTAGAAATAGTCGGTGGGGAGTGTAGACGGAGTCAGTGGAGGGGAGTGTAGACGGAGTCGGTGGAGGGGAGTGTAGAAATAGTCGGTGGGGAGTGTAGACGGAGTCAGTGGAGGGGAGTGTAGACGGAGTCGGTGGGGAGTGTAGACGGAGTCGGTGGAGGGGAGTTTAGACGGAGTCGGTGGAGGGGAGTGTAGACGGAGTCGGTGGAGGGGAGTGTAGACGGAGTCGGTGGAGGGGAGTGTAGACGGAGTTGGTGGAGGTGAGTGTAGACGGTGGAGGGGAGTGTAGACGGAGTCTGTGGAGGGCAGTGTAGACATAGTCGGTGGGGAGTGTAGACGGAGTCAGTGGAGGGGAGTGTAGATGGAGTCGGTGGGGAGTGTAGACGGAGTCAGTGGAGGGGAGTGTAGATGGAGTCAGTGGAGGGGAGTGTAGACGGAGTCGGTGGGGAGTGTAGATGGAGTCAGTGGAGGGGCGTGCAGACGGAGTCGGTGGAGGGGAGTGTAGACATAGTCGGTGGGGAGTGTAGACGGAGTCAGTGGAGGGGAGTGTAGATGGAGTCAGTGGAGGGGAGTGTAGATGGAGT
This sequence comes from Hypanus sabinus, assembly GCF_030144855.1. Lineage (NCBI taxonomy): Eukaryota > Metazoa > Chordata > Chondrichthyes > Myliobatiformes > Dasyatidae > Hypanus > Hypanus sabinus. The sequence continues at coordinate 18,530,797 of NC_082726.1, forward strand.
CGGTGGAGGGGAGTGTAGAAGGAGTTGGTGGAGGGGAGTGTAGACATAGTCGGTGGGGAGTGTAGACGGAGTCGGTGGAGGGGAGTGTAGACGGAGTCGGTGGAGGGGAGTGTAGACGGAGTCGGTGGGGAGTGTAGACGGAGTCGGTGGAGGGGAGTGTAGACGGAGTCGGTGGAGGGGAGTGTTAATGGAGTCAATGGGGAGTGTAGACGGAGTTGGTGGAGGGGAGTGTAGACGGAGTTGGTGGAGGTGAGTGTAGACGGTGGAGGGGAGTGTAGACGGAGTCTGTGGAGGGCAGTGTAGACATAGTCGGTGGGGAGTGTAGACGGAGTCAGTGGAGGGGAGTGTAGATGGAGTCGGTGGGGAGTGTAGACGGAGTCAGTGGAGGGGAGTGTAGATGGAGTCAGTGGAGGGGAGTGTAGACGGAGTCGGTGGGGAGTGTAGACGGAGTCAGTGGAGGGGAGTGTAGATGGAGTCAGTGGAGAGGAGTGTAGACGGAGTCTGTGGAAGGGAGTGTGGACGGAGTCGGTGGAGAGGAGTGTAGACGGAGTCGGTGGAGGGGAGTGTAGACGGAGTCGGTGGAGGGGAGTGTAGACGGAGTCGGTGGGGAGTGTAGACGGAGTCGGTGGAGAGGAGTGTAGACGGAGTCGGTGGGGAGTGTAGACGGAGTCTGTGGAGGGGAGTGTAGACGGAGTCTGTGGAGGGGAGTGTAGACGGAGTCTGTGGAGGGGAGTGTAGACGGAGTCAGTGGTGGGGAGTGTAGACGGTGGGGAGTGTAGATGGAGTCTGTGGAGGGCAGTGTAGACGGAGTCGGTGGTGGGCAGTGTAGACGGAGTCGGTGAAGGGGAGTGTAGACATAGTCGGTGGGGAGTGTAGACGGATTCAGTGGAGGGTATAGGTGGAGTCAGTGGAGGGGAATGTAAACGGAGTCAATGGGGAGTGTAGATGGAGTCAGTGGGGAGTGTAGACGGAGTTGGTGGAGGGGAGTGTAGACGGAGTTGGTGGAGGGGAGTGTAGACGGAGTTGGTGGAGGGGAGTGTAGACGGAGTCGGTGGAGGGGAGTGTAGACGGAGTCGGTGGAGGGGAGTGTAGACGGAGTCGGTGGAGGGGAGTGTAGACGGAGTCGGTGGAGGGGAGTGTTAATGGAGTCAATGGGGAGTGTAGACGGAGTTGGTGGAGGGGAGTGTAGACGGAGTCGGTGGAGGGGAGTGTAGACGGAGTCGGTGGAGGGGAGTGTAGACGGAGTCGGTGGAGGGGAGTGTAGATCGAGTCAGTGGAGGGGCGTGCAGACGGAGTCAGTGGAGGGGAGTGTAGACATAGTCGGTGGGGAGTGTAGACGGAGTCGGTGGGGAGTGTAGACGGAGTCGGTGGAGGGGAGTGTAGACGGAGTCGGTGGAGGGGAGTGTAGACGGAGTCGGTGGAGGGGAGTGTAGACGGAGTCATTGGGGAGTGTAGACGGAGTCAATGGGGAGTGTAGATGGAGTCGGTGGAGGGGCGTGTAGACGGAGTCGGTGGGGAGTGTAGACGGAGTCAATGGGGAATGTAGATGGAGTCGGTGGGGAGTGCAGACGGAGTCGGTGGAGGCTATAGGTGGAGTCAGTGGAAGGGAGTGTAAACGGAGTCAGTGGAGGGGAGTGTAAACGGAGTCAGTGGGAAGTGTAGACGGAGTCAGTGGAGGAGAGTGCAGACGGAGTCGGTGGAGGGTATAGGTGGAGTCAGTGGAGGGGAGTGTAGACAGAGTCGGTGGTGGGCAGTGTAGACATAGTCGGTGGGGAGTTTGTTAGGATTCAGTGGAGGGGAGTGTAGACGGAGTCGGTGGAGTGGAGTGTAGATGGAGTCGATGGAGGGTATAGGTGGAGTCGGTGGAGGGGAATGTAAACAGAGTCAATGGGGAGTGTAGACGGGGTCGGTGGAGGGGAGTGTAGACGGAGTCGGTGGAGGGGAGTGTAGATGGAGTCGGTGGGGAGTGTAGACGGAGTCAGTGGAGGGGAGTGTAGGCGGAGTCGGTGGAGGGGAGTGCAGACGGAGTCGGTGGAGGGGAGTGTAGACATAGTCGGTGGGGAGTGTAGACGGAGTCAGTGGAGGGGAGTGTAGACGGAGTCGGTGGAGGGGAGTGTAGACGGAGTCAGTGGGGAGTGTAGACGGAGTCAATGGGGAGTGTAGACGGAGTCAGTGGAGGGGAGTGTAGATGGAGTCAGTGGAGGGGAGTGTAGACGGAGTCAATGGGGAATGTAGATGGAGTCAGTGGAGGGGCGTGCAGACGGAGTCGGTGGAGGGGAGTGTAGACATAGTCGGTGGGGAGTGTAGACGGAGTCAGTGGAGGGGAGTGTAGACGGAGTCAGTGGAGGGGAGTGTAGATGGAGTCAGTGGAGGGGAGTGTAGAAGGAGTTGGTGGAGGGGAGTGTAGACATAGTCGGTGGGGAGTGTAGACGTAGTCGGTGGAGGCTATAGGTGCAGTCAGTGGAAGGGAGTGTAAACAGAGTCAATGGGGAGTGTAGACGGAGTCTGTGGAGGGGAGTGTAGACGGAGTCGGTGGAGGGGAGTGTAGATGGAGTCGGTGGGGAGTGTAGACGGAGTCAGTGGAGGGGAGTGTAGGCGGAGTCGGTGGAGGGGAGTGTAGACGGAGTCGGTGGAGGGGAGTGCAGACGGAGTCGGTGGAGGGGAGTGCAGACGGAGTCGGTGGAGAGGAGTGCAGACGGAGTCTGTGGAGGGGAGTGCAGACGGAGTCTGTGGAGGGGAGTGCAGATGGAGTCGGTGGAGGGGAGTGTAGACGGAGTCGGTGGTGGGGAGTGTAGACGGAGTCGGTGGAGGGGAGTGTAGACGGAGTCGGTGGGGAGTGTAGACGGAGTCGGTGGAGGGGAGTGCAGACGGAGTCGGTGGAGAGGACTGTAGACGGAGTCGGTGGGGAGTGTAGACGGAGTCGGTGGAGAGGAGTGTAGACGGAGTCTGTGGAAGGGAGTGTGGACGGAGTCGGTGGAGAGGAGTGTAGACGGAGTCGGTGGAGGGGAGTGTAGACGGAGTCGGTGGGGAGTGTAGACGGAGTCGGTGGGGAGTGTAGACGGAGTCGGTGGAGAGGAGTGTAGACGGAGTCGGTGGAGAGGAGTGTAGATGGAGTCTGTGGAGGGGAGTGTAGACGGAGTCGATGGAGAGGAGTGTAGACGGAGTCAGTGGTGGGGAGTGTAGACGGTGTCGGTGGGGAGTGTAGACGGAGTCTGTGGAGGGCAGTGTAGACGGAGTCGGTGGTGGGCAGTGTAGACGGAGTCGGTGAAGAGGAGTGTAGACATAGTCGGTGGGGAGTGTAGACGGATTCAGTGGAGGGTATAGGTGGAGTCAGTGGAGGGGAGTGTAAACGGAGTCAATATGATGTGTAGACGGAGTCTGTGGAGGGCAGTGTAGACGGAGTCTGTGGAGGGCAGTGTAGACGGAGTCGGTGAAGGGGAGTGTAGACATAGTCGGTGGGGAGTGTAGACGGATTCAGTGGAGGGGAGTGTAGACGGAGTCGATGGAGGGTATAGGTGGAGTCAGTGGAGGGGAATGTAAACGGAGTCAATGGGGAGTGTAGATGGAGTCAGTGGGGAGTGTAGACGGAGTTGGTGGAGGGGAGTGTAGACGGAGTTGGTGGAGGGGAGTGTAGACGGAGTCGGTGGAGGGGAGTGTAGACGGAGTCGGTGGAGGGGAGTGTTAATGGTGTCAATGGGGAGTGTAGACGGAGTCGGTGGAGGGGAGTGTAGACGGAGTCGGTGGAGGGGAGTGTAGACGGAGTCGGTGGAGGGGAGTGTAGATGGAGTCAGTGGAGGGGCGTGCAGACGGAGTCAGTGGAGGGGAGTGTAGACATAGTCGGTGGGGAGTGTAGACGGAGTCAGTGGAGGGGAGTGTAGATGGAGTCGGTGGGGAGTGTAGACGGAGTCAGTGGAGGGGAGTGTAGGCGGAGTCGGTGGAGGGGAATGTAAACAGAGTCAATGGGGAGTGTAGACGGGGTCGGTGGAGGGGAGTGTAGACGGAGTCGGTGGAGGGGAGTGTAGATGGAGTCGGTGGGGAGTGTAGACGGAGTCAGTGGAGGGGAGTGTAGGCGGAGTCGGTGGAGGGGAGTGCAGACGGAGTCGGTGGAGAGGAGTGCAGACGGAGTCTGTGGAGGGGAGTGCAGACGGAGTCGGTGGAGGGGAGTGTAGACGGAGTCGGTGGTGGGGAGTGTAGACGGAGTCGGTGGGGAGTGTAGACAGAGTCGGTGGAGGGGAGTGCAGACGGAGTCGGTGAGGAGTGTAGACGGAGTCGGTGAAGGGGAGTGCAGACGGAGTCGGTGGAGAGGAGTGCAGACGGAGTCGGTGGAGGGGAGTGTTAATGGTGTCAATGGGGAGTGTAGACGGAGTCGGTGGAGGGGAGTGTAGACGGAGTCGGTGGAGGGGAGTGTAGATGGAGTCAGTGGAGGGGCGTGCAGACGGAGTCAGTGGAGGGGAGTGTAGACATAGTCGGTGGGGAGTGTAGACGGAGTCAGTGGAGGGGAGTGTAGACGGAGTCGGTGGAGGGGAGTGTAGACGGAGTCGGTGGAGGGGAGTGTAGACGGAGTCATTGGGGAGTGTAGACGGAGTCAATGGGGAGTGTAGACGGAGTCGGTGGAGGGGCGTGTAGACGGAGTCGGTGGGGAGTGTAGACGGAGTCAATGGGGAATGTAGATGGAGTCGGTGGGGAGTGCAGACGGAGTCGGTGGAGGCTATAGGTGGAGTCAGTGGAGGGGAGTGTAAACGGATTCAGTGGGAAGTGTAGACGGAGTCAGTGGAGGAGAGTGCAGACGGAGTCGGTGGAGGGTATAGGTGGAGTCAGTGGAGGGGAGTGTAAATGGAGTCAATTTGAAGTGTAGACGGAGTCTGTGGAGGGGAGTGTAGACAGAGTCGGTGGTGGGCAGTGTAGACATAGTCGGTGGGGAGTTTGTTAGGATTCAGTGGAGGGGAGTGTAGACGGAGTCGGTGGAGGGGAGTGCAGATGGAGTCGATGGAGGGTATAGGTGGAGTCGGTGGAGGGGAATGTAAACAGAGTCAATGGGGAGTGTAGACGGAGTCGGTGGAGGGGAGTGTAGACGGAGTCGGTGGAGGGGAGTATAGATGGAGTCGGTGGGGAGTGTAGACGGAGTCGGTGGAGGGGAGTGCAGACGGAGTCGGTGGAGAGGAGTGCAGACGGAGTCTGTGGAGGGGAGTGCAGACGGAGTCTGTGGAGGGGAGTGCAGACGGAGTCTGTGGAGGGGAGTGTAGACGGAGTCGGTGGTGGGGAGTGTAGACGGAGTCGGTGGAGGGGAGTGTAGACGGAGTCGGTGGGGAGTGTAGACGGAGTCAGTCGAGGGGAGTGTAGACGGAGTCGGTGGAGGGGAGTGCAGACGGAGTCGGTGGAGAGGACTGTAGACGGAGTCGGTGGGGAGTGTAGACGGAGTCGGTGGAGAGGAGTGTAGATGGAGTCTGTGGAAGGGAGTGTGGACGGAGTCGGTGGAGAGGAGTGTAGACGGAGTCGGTGGAGGGGAGTGTAGACGGAGTCGGTGGGGAGTGTAGACGGAGTCGGTGGAGAGGAGTGTAGACGGAGTCGGTGGGGAGTGTAGACGGAGTCGGTGGAGAGGAGTGTAGACGGAGTCTGTGGAGGGGAGTGTAGACGGAGTCGGTGGAGAGGAGTGTAGACGGAGTCAGTGGTGGGGAGTGTAGACGGTGTCGGTGGGGAGTGTAGACGGAGTCGGTGGGGAGTGTAGACAGAGTCGGTGGAGGGGTATAGGTGGAGTCAGTGGTGGGGAGTATAAATGGAGTCAATGGGGAGTGTAGACAGAATCGGTGGGGAGTGTAGACGGAGTCAGTGGAGGGGAGTGTAAATGGAGTCAATGGGGAGTGTAGACGGAGTTGGTGGAGGGGAGTGTCGACGGAGTTGGTGGAGGAAAGTGTAGACAGAGTCATTGGAGGGGAGTGTACACTGAGTCGGTGGAGGGGAGTGTAGACGGAGTCGGTGGGGAGTGTGGACAGAGTCGGTGGAGGGGAGTGTAGTGGGAGTCGCTGGAGGGGAGTGTAGAAGGAGTCGGTGGGGAGTGTAGACGGAGTCGGTGGGGAGTGTAGACGGAGTCGGTGGAGGGGAGTGTACACTGAGTCGGTGGAGGGGAGTATGGACAGAGTCGGTGGAGGGGAGCGTAGACGGAGTCAGTGGAGGAGAGGCTGGTTTCCGTGGTCAACCGGGTGGCACTTACAATGCTCTGCAGTTTCTTATGGCAAAGCAGTTGCCATACCGAGCTGTGATGCATCTGGGTAGGGTGCTATCTGTAGTACATCTGTAAAAATTGATAAGCATCATTGGGGACATGCCGAATTTCCTTATTTCCTCAGTCCTGGGTGTGGCATCTGAAACTCGGGCATCCTTGGGGCATCGTGGACCATCAACGCGAGTGTCTACACTCCATAATTTGTAACCTCATAATTTGGGACCTCCCTCAATCTACCACCCGGCCACATTCCTAGTTCATAGTCCTGCATGGCTGGGCTTCTCACAAGATGTTCCAGTGGTATTAGAAAACTCCCTGACTCAGTTTGGTCTTTAAAATGCCAGGGGAGGTCCAGGTCAGCTGGTTCTTGCCCCATCAGTCTACTACACCAACAGTGTTACCAGCCAAATAACCCACCAGCTCGTACTTACCTGCTCATCGATGCCCAGTTATTATCCAAATGTGTCTAAATTGTACAACCTGAGACTTGTCTGCCTACAGGCAGCCAGAAAGCAAGAAACCTGAAAGAGCCCAATTTTAAAAAAAAGACCAACACCCAATGTGCAGAAAGAGAAAAAAACAAATCATGCAAACATTGAAAGCAAGCAGCAGCACTCAGAACCAGATTGAGAACCAGACTCTGAGCCCAGAGCAGCTGGAGCAGGCCCACAGCCTTGGTCTCAGTTCCTCACACAGCGGGGCAAATTGTTACCCAGCCTGGAGCAGTCCCACAGCCTCCTCAGCCTTAGTACTGTGAAGAGTGGGGTAACCGTCGTGGAGCAGCCAGCAAGCCAGCCTGACGCTGGCCTCCAGTTCTGACACCCTGCCTTTCCGATCCATCTGGCCCAGTGTTTAAATTTTCCTACCACTGGGTGGTAGGACTTGGACCCTGCTGCATGGATACGCTTGTGGCCTGGACACCGCTGCCACATTCCGACCCATACTTAACCATTCCAAATGGGCCCAGTGCTGAGATCGATCCAACCTCACTCACAGTTCAGGTGGATGGGCTCCGAAACTCCTCGTCCAATCCCATCTCCGACTGGACCTTGCTCCAACTGCTTCTCCTTGACCGTACCTCGACATCGCACCTGCAGTGTGAATCGGGACAGGACTACTCAGCTCTAGACCTGAGCACAGGCTTAGTCCAGACATCCGTACCACGAGGGTTGGACCTGTCGCCAAGGTTTATCCCATTGCTCATCGATCCCAGGACAATGGATGGTCCCTTGTCCATGTTCTGCTTCCTCACACATTGCAATGTGGAGGCCCGTGTTCTGCCCAGTACCAGTGTGAACGTGGTGAGACTGCTGGCTCTGACCATCGCCTTTGAGGCACCCTCCTTCTGCCATCGCCTCCTGCCACCTATCCAGCTCGAGGACACACACTTGCCAAGCCCACTCCCACTTACTGAAACTGCACTGGTTTCTCCTCATCTGCAGTTTCTGTCACCTCTGTGAACTTTTCTTTTCCTTACATGAGCTGAGGCCATTCAGCCCATTGAATCTATGTCAGCTCCCTGAGCAATTCCCATTGGCCCCCATTCTTCCCATTTAGTTCCCAGTGTGTACAATGACTCCCCCAACTCTCATGCCAGCCATGGTATACAATTTGAGCTGGTCAGCTAATCCCCCCACCCACCCACACTCCACATTAACTTTGGGATGCGGGAGGTAACGGCAGCAGCCAGGGAAGCTCACCCAGTCACCAGTGGAACACAGAGACCACACAAACAGAGGCACAACCCCACACCCCACCGGACGATGGGGTTGAACCCGGGCCTCTGATGCCGAGAGACAGCAGCACTACCCGCTGTGTTAACACGCTCACTCTCATCACTCTCCTATGTTGCCACATTCCATGTTGCCTGAAAACGTGGCATGGATTCCCTCTCTGCATGCTGGTGACTTCAGAATCAGGTTTATTATCACTGACCTGTGTCCTGAAGTTTCTTGGTTTGTGGCTGTAGCACAGTGCAAGCCGTCAGTTACAAAAATAAATAGATAATGCACAAGAGGAATAGTGAGGTGGTGTTCGTGGACCTTTCAGAGATCTGATGGCGGAATGGAAAAAGTTGTTTCTAGAATATTGAGTGGGGTCTCCAGATTCCTGTACCTCCTCCCTGATGGTAGCCACGAGCAGAGGGCATGGGCTGGATGGTGAGGGCCCTTGGTGACAGATGCCTCCTTCTTTTGAAGATGGCCTCGATGGTTGTGCCTGTGATGGATTTGGCTGAGTGCACAACCGTCTGCAGCCTCTTGTGCATTGGAGCCTCCACACGAGGCGGTGAGGCAGCCAGTCAGAATGTGCTCCACCGTACATCTTGAAATTGAAGGGAGTCGTGGGTGACGCACCAAATATCAAACTCCTAATGAAGTAGAGCCACTGGCGTGCCTTCTTTGTGATTGCGTCGATGTGTCGTGCCCGGGATTGATGCTCTTGAGATGCTGACAGCCAGGTACGATAGGATGGACGGTTGGCCTCTCAATCTACCTCGTTATGATCTTGCATTTCTTTGTTCAGCTGCACTGCACCTTTTCAGTGGTTTTTACACTTCCTTCTGCATTGTTTTACCTTATTCTAGCTCAATGCACTGTGTGATCATTTGATCTGTATAAACAGAACGCAAGACGAGCCTTTCACTGGTAGCCCTGACGGTAACATACCAATACTTGAAGCTGCTCTACCACTGACCTCTCAGTGAGGATTGATATGTGTTCTCGTAATGGAGCCCATTCCTCTGCTGCCCTGCCATCCTCTCAGAATTGTCAGCTCGCCCGGCTTCCAGAGCAGGCTGAGTAGAAACATTGGTTCTTGGCAAAAATGCTGTTTCCATAGCAACCTGTTTGACCCCTCTCCCTCAGACCTGCTTCAGACAATCATGTAATCCAGCTCTTTGAGCCCAAGGTGAAAGTGCCAACAGCTCCAAAAACCTCCCCATTCTCCATACCAATGGCTTCTCCAGTCCTTTATTCATATGAACCTTCCAGTCATATATCCTTGTAGACCTTTCAAAACACACTGCAGCCCTTCCCTCTCCTCCCACTCCTCTTCTTTATCCCAATCACAGAGAGCTTGATTGCCCGGGTCCCACCAACCAACAGCCCTGAGTTCTCTAACTCACACTGGCTTCCAGTTCAGTGGGACCTCGACAGTTTAATATCCTTTGTTCCCAAGTTGCCTCCTCCTGTAGGCACAGCCAGTAAAGCTGGATTCTCACAGCGCCGGAGCCTCAGGTTTTTCCTGATCTCAGGCACTGAGCGTGCGGAATCTGCATGTTCTCCATGTGACCGCATAGGTTTCCCCCAGGGCCTCTGAGTTGTGGGTTGGTGGGTTAACTGACCGCTGTAAATTGCCCCATTGTGAGTAGGTGGGAGGGAGAGGGGGGATCATTGAGCAAGATGCCTGCTCCATGTTTGTGGGAATTAGCACAACACCCTCCCCCTCCCAACCTGGCCAAACACAATAAGCAGCATCTTTTGCATTTTCCTAGTGCCTATAGTAGGACAAGGAGGCCATTTGGCCCTCATGCCTGGTTCCAAGAAGATGCACTCAAAGAAGTTTTGGTGCATCTTCTGTCTCAACGCCATTCCCTTGCCTGTCCTCATCATCTGATTCTTTTAATATTACTCAGAATGAATGAAATTCAAGCCCCCACAGCCCTCCAGACTGCACAGCTCAGGGAAGCTCTTTCTCCTCTGTCCAGTCCCCTGTCCTGAAGCTGTGACCACCTCCCACAGCCTCCACCAGCCCCCCACTCCCCACCCCAGGTTCTAGACACCTCAGCCAGGGGACACAACTTCACAAATATCCCCCCCCCCCCCCAGTCACTGCTGGACTGAGTTAAGAAAACCATAGGACATAGAAGTAGAATTAGGCCAATCAGCCTATCAAGTCAGTCCATCATGGCTGATTTATTAACCCTTTTAACCCTATTCTCCTGCCTTCTCCCCATAATCTTTGATGCCCTCACTAATGAAGAGCCTATCAACTTCCACTTTAGATATATCTAATGATTTGGCCTCCACAACCATCTGCGGCCGTGAATTCCACAGGTTCACCACCTTTTGGCTAAAGAAGTTCCTCCTCATCTCTGTTCTAAAGAGATGTGTTTGTGTTCTGAAGTGGGCCCTCTGGTCCTAGACTCCCCCATGAATGGAAATGTCCATCCTATCTAGGATTGTCAATATTTGATAGGTTTCAGTGAGATTCCCCCCCCCCCCCCCACACACACACACCATCCCTCTAAACAGCAGCAAGTACAGGCCCAGTACTCAATGAAGAGCATGAACCTCTTCTGTGTGAGACTCCATCCTCGCGTGTCAGTGAAGGATTACACGCGCTTTCTTTTTTTATTGCAGATGATTGCCAGAGGGAAGAATGCCTCTGATCTCTTTCCTGCGGTGGTGAAGAATGTTGCCTGCAAGAACATTGAGGTAAGCAAAGACACTCATCACCATTTTCCACATGGAGGGACAACCAAAGGAAGCTTCCCACAACATGCTGTGGTGAACAGAGGGTTAAATAATTTCAGTGGTAATCCAGGGAGTGTGACTTGTAATTCAGTTTAAAAGTATGTACTGTATTTGATGTGCCTTATGAAGTAGGCCATTTGGCTCATCATCCCTCCAACTAATCCTTTTGTCCTGTTAGCTCACACATTCCCCTGTAACCCATTCTCTCTCAGGTGCCCATCAACCCCCCCCCCCCCCAACCCCCAACTCCACTCCTCTTGTTCCTTTTCCCATTTATTTATTTGTTGAGATACAGTGCAGAATAGGTCCTTCCAGCCATGCCGCCCAGTATCCTCCGATTTAACCCCCTTTGACCCACCCTGAACCCCAGTTTGGACCACCAAGGACCCTAGATACTCATAATCAATTGACTGCTTCTTCCTTCTGTTTTCCACCTCGATGGCCCTGTCCAAGTCACTGCCACAGCCCCGGGAATATCTTTCCTCTGCATGCAATGACCTTTCCAGTCCTGAAGAAGAGTCTCGACCCGGAACTTTGACTGTTTACTCTGCTGCCCGGCCTACTGAGTTCCTTCAGCATTTTGTATGTGTTGCTTTAGATTTCCAGCATCTGCAGATTTTCTCATTTAACCGTAACCTAATCACGGGACAGTTTACAATGACCAACTAACTTACCAACCGGTGTGTCTTTGGACTTTGGGAGGAGACCCACGCAGTCACGGGGGGAACGTACAGACAGTGGTGGGTCTCTGGCACGGTAAAGTGTTGTGCTCACCACCAAGCCCACACTTAACAATGTACGAGAGCTAATTCACCCCGCTAGACAGTACGCCATTGGGATGTACGCGGAGACTGAAGTACCCAGAAGAAACTCATACAGTCACAGGGAGAGCGTGCAGACTCCACGTAGACAGCATCGGAGGTCAGGATTCAGCTTGGGTCACTGGAGTGGTGCGGCAGCAGCACTACCTGCTGCACTACTGCCCGCAGAGTCACACAGCACGGAAACAGGTCCTGTAGCCCAACTGGTCCATGCTGGCCGAGACACCCAGCTAAGCTGGTCACATTTGCTCATGTTTCGCCCAAAGGTTTCTTTTTCCGTGTACCCATCCACGTGTCTTTTAAACATTTTAACGTATCCGCCTCAATCGTGTCATCTAGAAGTTCAGCCCAGATAATGACCACCCTCTGGATGAAAAATTTGCCCTTTCAGCTTCCTGCTAAATCTTTCCCCTCTCACATTAAACTTAATGCCCTCTACTTTTTGATTCCCCAACCCTTGGAAAAAGATTGTAGGCATTCACTATAACTGTGCCCTCATGATTGAATACAACTTCATAACATCAGACTTCAGTCTCCTACGTTCCAGTGAATGAAGTCCAAATCTGCTCAGACTGTCTCTATAACCTAACCCCTCCAGTCCTGGCAACATTCTCATAAATCTCCTCTGCGCGCTTTCCAGTTTAATGTCATCATTCCTAAAGTGGGGCAACCAAAAATGAACACTCCAATGTCTTTTTCAGCTGCTGCAAAACACACCAATTTCAGTATTTGATGGCCTGACTGAAGAAGGCCAGTATGCCAAAAGATCTCCTTCACCAGTTCGTCTATATATATATATGTGTGTGTATATATATATATATATATATATCTGTCTAGCATCACTAAGCAATGATTTTGTAGATTGTAGTGGTTCGTTTTTAAGGAAATGGACTCTCTTGACCATTTCTCTGAATGTGTCCAGTCTCAGGTCCATAAGGCCAGTATCTCTCTGAACTCCATCTGAAGCTTGGCAGCTTGGAGGTTTGGGCAGTAATTGTGGATCTCTGTCCCAGAGGTGATCCACCCCAGCTGCCCCAGTCCCACACCATGACCTTAACTTGAAGCTCTCCAATCTGTGGTGGTTGATAGAGCCCCAGAAGACTCAAGCTGCACTGGCCTGAGTCCCGATGAAGGGTTTTGGCCCGAAACTTTGAATATTCATCTCCGTCCATAGATGCTGCCTGACTTGCTGAATTTCTCCGGCATTTGTTGGGTGGTGCTCAAGATTTCCTGCATCTGCAGTGTAACCCCCTGGGTCGCCTCAGGCTCGCTCAGCTCATTTCGTCTAGGGGGAGCAGCCTTCGGCCCCGCCAAACTGGGTAATCAGCTGGTGTGGATGCTGTGTGATGTCCCCGCCTCGCCCAAAAACAGACAGTACACCATATGCGATTAAATGAGTACAATTTATAAAGGTTACTATAACTAAGTGATTAATAACGATACAGTATATATGAAGAGAAAATTAAAGAAAAGGCGCCAAACTTATCAAAGTCCAAACCACTTCGTGCACAGCCGTTGGAGCTCAATTACTGAAGTCTTCTGGCCACCATTCGATCCCCTCCGAACTCCTCGACTCGCAGCTCAGGACCCTCCGAACTCCTCGGACTCTCCAAACAGCTCAGGACCCTCCAAGTGGTCAACCAAGCACATCTAGCTTCATCCCCCCCCCCCCCGGAGAATCTCCCGGCCTTGGACCCCCCTTTGGGGTCCGATCCTCGCCCAGCTTAGAGCATTGCGTCCTCTCTCTCGACCCCCTCGCGCCGATCTGCCCAAAAGCCCGTCAACAAAAGCTTACAGACTCAGAAGAAAGAATCCCCATTTGGTTTACAAAGGAATACCATTCTCGTTATCAGTAAATTAGCATTCCTGCTAGTTAACAAAAAAGAAGAAACCCTCTTTACAACAGTATCTCCTGTGCCTCATAGGACCATCTCCGCAGGCAGGAAGTCAGGAACATCGCAGTGAGTTCTACATCCCAAAAAATTCATAAAATCCCCTCAAAATCCGGGGTGCCAGAAATCTAAAATTCCAATAGCAAATGTAATATATTAAAATGTATGTTAATTTAGAACATAAAATGAGCTGCCAGAGGAAGTGTTTGAGGGATGTATAATAGTATCACTTAAGAAGAGTTCAGACAGACATATGGTGGCAGGGTGGAGATACGTCTTTATCAAAGGAGGTGTGAGGCACTGCTTCCCTCCGCAAGCCTACAGATTACCCTCGGGCAGGTATAGCACCTGCTTAGTCCCCCGATCAGGGTCACGTGAAGCTGTGGGAGCAGGTGGATGGTCAGATGAGCAGCTGTGGCAGGGTTTGAATACCATAACCTCCTACAAAGTTAAATCAAGTGACATGGGAGACAGCAAAGCTTCGCTTCCAGGTGAGCCAAATACCTTCTATGTTCATTTTGACCACCAGAACCTTTGCGAACCCCTCCCCCCCCAAACTCCTGATGATCCTTTCATCTCAGTATCTGAAGATAATGCACGGTTTGCCTTCAAGAGGGTGAATCCAAGGAAAGCATCCAGTCCAGATGGAGTACCTGTCCGATTACTGAAGACCTGTGCTGACCACGGCTGGTGTGTTCACGGATATCTTCAACCACTCACTCCAGCAGTGTGCTTCAACCAGACTTCAGTCGTACCCGTGCCCAAGAAGAGCGTGGTAACCTGCCTCGATGACTGTTGTCCAACGGCACTTACATCCACATTGATGAAATGTTTTGAGAGGCTGGTGTTGAAGCAAATCAGCTCCTGTCTGAGTGCTGATTTGGATCTGCTCCAGTTTGCCTACCAGAGTGACAGGTCCACAGCAGATCCCATCTCATTGGCTTCTCACACAACCCTGGAACGTCTGAACAGCAAAGATGCATACATCAGGACGCTCTTTATCGCTTACAGTTCAACAATTAATAGTATCATCCCCTCAAAATTAACCAGTAAACTCCAAGACCTGGACCTTAAGACCCCCTTGTGCAATTGGATCTCCTGACTTGCAGACTCCAGTCAGATCAGATTGGCAAAAACATCTCCTCCCCAGTCTCCATCAGCACAAGAGCACCACGGGGATGTGTGCTTAGTCCACTGCTCTATTCGCTTTACACCTATGACTGTGTGGCTAGGTACAGTTCCAACAGCATATACAAGTTTGCTGATGACACCACTGTTATGGGCTATATCAAAGCTGATGATAAATCAGCATTCAGGAGGGAGATTGAAAATTTGACTGAGTGGTGTCATAACAACAACTTCTCATTCAATGTTAACAAGACCAAGGAGCTAATTGCAGACTTCAGAAGAAGGGAAATCAGAGGTCCACGAGCCAGTTTTCATTAGAAGATCAGAGATGGAGAGGGTCAGTAACTTTAAATTCCTGGGTGTCACTATCAAAAACCTTGACAAACTTCTGTAAATGTGTATTGGAAAGTCTGCATTACGGCCTGGTATGAGAATACCAATGTCTTTGAACAGAAAATCCGACAAAAGGTAGTGGATTCGGCCCAGTACATCACAGGTAAAGCCCTCCCAACCACTGAGCGTATCTAGATGAAACACTGTTGTAAGGAAGTAGCATCTATCATCAAAGATCCTCACCACCCAGGTTATGCTGTCTTCTCGCTGCTGCCATCAGGTAGAAGGTACAAGAGCCTCAGGACTCACGCCACCAGGTTCAAGAACTGTTACTATCCCACAACCATCAGACTTTTGAACAAAAGAGGATAACTGCATTTATCCATTGAGATGTTCCCACAGCCAATGATCTCACATTAAGGACTCTATCTTGTTATTTGATGCTCTCGTTATTTATTTATATTTGCATTTGTACAGTTTGTTGTCTTCTATGCTCTACTTGCTCTTTCATTGATCCTGTTTACAGTTACTATTTTATAGATTTTCTAAGTATGCCCGCAGAAAAAAGAATCTCAGGGTTGTATGTGGTGACGTATATGTACTCTGATAATGAGTTTTACTCAGCTGGTACACATCACAAGTCCTGGTTATGCAACCATTGATGCCAGGCAATCTCTGAAGAATATTGATAATGGCTGGAGTTACCCATCTTGGAAGGACACTGTCCAGAAGAAGGCAATGGTAAACCACTTCTGTAGAAAAATTTGCCAAGAACAATCATGGTCATGAGACCATGATCACCTGCATCATATGATATGGCACACGACAATGATGTCATGCAGAGGCAGGGCTTAGAAGGATACGGGCTGAACACAGGAAATTGGGGCAGGCTGGATGGGCACCTGGCAAAAACTTGGGACGTCCTGGCCCCGGTCCTGGCACAGTTTGGGTGGACTACTCTTCTATATGGTACCCCACTTCTGCTGCCCAAAACTCCCAAGTTGCTGAGCTTCAGATGTGATTCACCGAGAGACCCTGGCATTGGTGTCCAGCATGGACTCAATGGGCCAAAGGGCCTGTTTCTGTGCTGTATTGCTCTATGACTCTTAAGAAATGCCAGAGGTCCTCAGTAGGTCAGGCAGCATCAATGGAAAAGGAAATGGTTAACGTTGTCCCTTTTTTTTAAACTGTGGATTCTTGGTGAGAACCAAAGGCTGGGGCAAAGGGAAGGATGGTGGGTGGGAGATGAGGTACCTGTGAACAGGAGCCCTTTGCTCTGCCCCTGACTGCTCACTGTGATCCCCGCAGGTGAAGAAGTTGGTTTATGTTTACCTGGTTCGATATGCAGAAGAACAACAAGACTTAGCCCTGCTCTCCATCAGCACCTTCCAGCGGGGGTTAAAGGTCAGTATCTTTCCAATTTGTTAATTCACAAGGGGCTCTGTTGTTAAATAGTGTCTAGCGTGATTTATAATGAAGAGCGACGGTAAGAAGCAATCGAGTTTCTCCAGGGTATGTTAATCTGGGCATAGTCACTGCATTGTCAATCTGTTAAAGGCATTCCAGTCTGTGTGTTCCTCTTGGGGGATTGGAAGAGCTCTCTTGGTTATAATTGGCTGTTTTAGATCATGTAGCCTCTCAGATCAGAGGGGAACAAATCTCCACAAAGCTGGAGTGAGACTGCACAGGATACTGTGCTCAATTCACTGAGCGAAGCGTGTGTTGGTGCACAATTACTAAGCGTTAAACTGACAGGTTGTGTAAACCAGTCTTGTTATCTGGTTGAAAGGACTCGACTTGGAAATGTGACCTGTCCATTTCCCTCCACAGATGCCAGCTGTCCTGAGTTCTTCCAGTGGTTCAATCACCTACTTGTGATTGAACTGAAGTTTTAAAACAGGGGTTCCCAACCTTTTTTATTCCGTGGACCCCACCATTAACCAAGGGGTCCATGGACCCCAGGTTGGGAGCCCCTGTTTTAAAGCATGGGATAAGATGGATGAGTTTCCCTTAATGATGTCACAATTACACAGCACAGAAACAGACCCTTGAGCCCATCAGACCCATGCTGATCATCAGCCACCTACCTAAAGTTACCCCATGTATTTCTCCCCACCTATCCCAGCAAAACCCCCCCCCCCCCGCCCACAAGACTCTACTATTCACCTACACACTAGGGGCAGAGTACAATGGCTAATTTACTGACCCTCATATCTTGGGATAAGGGTGAAATCTGGAACATCCAGGGGCAACACATGTAGTCACCGAGAGAACATGTAAACACCACACAGAAAGTGCCCAAAGTCAGGATCAAACTGACTTGGAGGTGTGAGGCGGCAACTCACAGACTGTGTCACTGTGCCATCAGGTCTTTGTGGACAGGGAGGAAGCAATGGAAAGAGGCTTTCACAGAAGCGGACTGAAGCGCTTGAGTGTATGGACATTAAGAAAGAGGATGTGCTGGAGGTTTTGAAAGGTATTAAGTTAGATAAGTCATCGGGACTGGATGAGAATGCACCCCAGGCTACTGTGAGAAGCAAGGGAGGAGATTACTGAGCCTCTGGCAATAATCTTTGCATCATCAACAGGGACGGGAGAAGTACTGGAAGATTGGAAGATTGCAAATGTTGTTCCCTTATTCAACAAAGGGAGTAGAGATAACCCAGGAAATTATAGACCAGTGAGTCTTACCTCAGTGGTGGGCAAGTTGTTGGAGAAGACCTTGAGAGGCAGGATTTATGAACATTTGGAGAGACATAATCTGATTAGGGATAGTCAGCATGGGTTTGTCAGCATTGCCTTACGAATCTGATAGAATTGTTTGAGGATGTGACTAAGCACATTGATGAAGGTAGAGCAGTGGATGTAGTGTATATGGATTTCAGTAAAGCATTTAATAAGGTTCCCCATATGAGGTTCATTCAGAAAGTAATGAGGCATGGGATACAGGGAGACCTTGCTTTGTGGATCCAGAATTGGCTTGCCCACAGAAAGCAAAGGGTGATTGTAGATAGTTCGTATTCTGCATGGAGGATGGTGACCAGTGGTGATTCGCAGGGATCTGTTTTGGGACCCATCCTCTTTGTGATTTTTATAAATGACCTGGTTGAAGAAGTAGAAGGGTGGATTATAACTTTGCTGATGACGCAAAAGTTGGGGGTGTTGTGGATAATCTGGAAAGTTGTTAAAGGTTACAGCAGGACATCGATGGGATGCAGAAATGGGCTGAGAAATGGCAAATGGGGTTCAACCCAGATAAGTGTGAAGTGGTTCATTTAGGTCAAATTTGAAGACAGAATTTAGTATTAATGATAAGACTCTTGGCAGTGTGGAGAATCAGTGAGATCCTGGGGTCTATGTCCATAGGACACTCAAAGCTGCTGTGCTGGTTGAGTGTTATTAAAGAAGACGTATGGTGTGTTGGCCTTCCTCAACCATGGAATTGAGTTCAAGAGCCATGAGGTAATGTTACAGCTATATAAAACCTTAGTTAGACCCCACTTGGAGTACTGCATTCAGTTCTGCTCACCTCCCTACTGGAAGGATGTGGATACTATAGAGAGAGTTAGAGAGCATGCCTTATGAGAATAAGTTGAGTGAACTTGGCCTTTACTCCTTGGAGTGACAGAAGATGTGAGGAGACCTGATAGAGGTGTATAAGATGATGAGGGGCATTGATCATGTGGATAGCCAGGGCTGAAATGGCTAACACAAGGGGGTATAGTTTTAAAGTGCTTGGAGGTAGGTACAATGGGGATGTCAGAGGTAAGTTTCTCACAGAGCGATGGGTGCGAGGAATGAACTGCCAGCAAAGGTGATAGAGGTGGATACAATTCGGTATTTTAAGAAACTCTTTTAGATAGGTACACATGGAGCTTAGAAGAATAGAGGGCTATATGGTAAGGAAATCCTGGGTGGCTTCTAGAGTAGGTCACATGGTCGGCACAACATTGTGGGCTGAAGAGCCTGTGATGTGCTATAGGTTTCTATGTTCTGTGTTCTTTAACTGCAAACAAAGAATTTGATGGACAGTTCACACCACTC
This sequence comes from Hypanus sabinus, assembly GCF_030144855.1. Lineage (NCBI taxonomy): Eukaryota > Metazoa > Chordata > Chondrichthyes > Myliobatiformes > Dasyatidae > Hypanus > Hypanus sabinus. The sequence goes on from NC_082726.1 coordinate 18,549,710, forward strand.
TATAGACCCATTTACCCAGTGGCCATGAGGGCACAGCAGGTAGCCAGTGGCCGTGATGGCATGGCTTGCTGGAGTAGGGATTTGAGACGGACGGAAGTAATGTTTTTTGGGGCTGTCTGAGGGGAAGCAAAGATAGGAACCCTCATTCTGCTCCATGTTTCAGGACACGAACAACTTGCTCGATAAAGTTCTAAGTGCACGTATTATCAAAGTATGTGGACATTATACAACTTGAGATTTGTCTCCTAACAGGCAGCCACAAAGCAATGACTTCCAAAAGAACCCATTTAAATAAAAGACTGTCAAGCACTCAATGTGCAGAGGAAAAAAAAACAAATCGTGCAAACAATAAACGCAAGCAAATAGTGTTCTGTACTGAAGTCTGCAAAGAAAGTCCGTCCACAGTTCCTTAGTTCAGAGTGGAACATCAAGCTGAACCGGCCCATGCCCCGCCTCGGGTAAAAGTCTATGTCCCTGCCAATAGGTTATGTCTAGTGCTGTTTTACAGATAGCAGATGATGTGCTAAAGGGTCTCTTCTATGTTGTTGATGTCCATTATTTCCAGACGGGGATTAATCTCAGATTTGGAACTTGTTGATTATGAGCTGCCTTATCTGGCTGAGCAGCTGGCAGACATTCTCAGGATGAACAACAATATCCCATGTGTTATACAGCTGATTATGTTGCCACTTGCTGCAGACTTTTAGTGGATGTTGTGCTGATCAAGGTCAACAGGAAACACAAAAAAGTAGGAGCAGTGGTCAGCCAGCTGATCCCTCAGACCTGCAGTATGACACCTGGGGAGATCAGCCAGGGTCAACACCTCCTCTCTGCCTATTCCCCATGGCCCTCATCCCAAGATCTCTCAAATGTGTCCACCTCCACTTTTAAGTAGTGATCCAGCCTCCATAACGCTCTGGAGCCGAGAATGCCGGAGGTTAACCACCTATTGCAAGAAGGGATTTCTATGAGTCTCCTTTTTAAATAATCAAAGTTCAAAGTAAATTTATGATCAAAGTAGCGTGTGTTCCCAGACACTACACTGAGATTCATTTTCTCAAGGATACAAAGAAATACATTGGAATTCAACTGAAACCTAAACATGACCAGCCAAGGACTGACAAACAATGTGCAAAAGAAGATAAATTGTGCAAATTAAAAACAATGCTGAGAACATGAGTTGTAAAGAGTCCACTCTCTGCGTGAAAATGGAAAAAAAAAACTCACTCACACATGATCTTTGAACTGAGCCCCTTTCACCTTAGATGCATGTCCTCCGGTGTTAAAAATATCGATCCTGTGAGAAAAAGATACTGACTGTCTGATTTAATTTTGCCTCCCATTATTTCATAAGCCGCTCTCAAGTCTCCCCTCAGCCTCCACCACTCCAAAGAAGGAAACCCAAGCTTGTCCAACCTTACCTTGTAGCCCATGGCCTCTAATCCAGACAGCATCCTGGTGAACCACCTCCACACCCTCTCCAAAGTTCCACACCATTCCTGTAATGTGGCTATCAGATTTTATGCTGAAAGTGAGTCCCTTTGATCGAGATTCACCCACTAGTGAAAATATCAGCACCTGCCTAGTCAAACCCCGGAGGATCTTTCAGTTCTGTGCAAAAGTCTTATACACACTAGCTATATATATATGTATCTAAGACTTTTGCACAGTACTGTACTTGTCAATGTGGAGTGGAGAACAAGTTTGTAAATCCGTTGGGAGCAAAGGATGTTGGGAATGGTGAGGGTGGAGTGCCAAGGGTGGGGTATGGGACAGGTGGCAGAGGAGGACTGCCGGGGTGGGGAGTTTGTGGCGCAGGTGAAGACACACCCATCACTGAGACAGCAGGCAAGGTCATTTGATTCCAAGCATTTGGTTTATTGATCATTACAGAATGTCTCTCTGGTCCCTAACCTCTCCCATCCCCTTTTCCCAACCATGGTTCCCCCCTTTCTGCCCTCTTCCCACTTTTAGTCTGCAACAGAGACCCATATCAGAATCAGGTTTGTCATCACTCGCTAATGTCATGAAATGGGTTCTTAGTGCAGCAGCAGTACAGTGCAAAACATAAAATTACTACAGTACTGTGCAAAGGTCTTAGGCATTCTAGCTATATATGTGTGCCAAAGACTTTTACACAGTTCTATATATCCTTTCAAAAACAACAACTTTGATTTGTATTGTCTCTAACAGAGCAGAACACAGTCTTTGTAGAACGGTACTCAGGTGACGGTTACAGTAAAATATTACTTCAGGTGGAAGGGTGGTATGTAGAGCAGAAGAAGATTATAAAGGAAATCCAAGAGCTTTAAAATTGCCTTGGATGGAAAGGGATGGACACATGATGTAAAGCTAGGTGATGTGACAGGGATTGACAGACAGTGCATCAAAGGTTTACCCAGGGCATTGGAAGGTTCATCAGTTGGGACAGTTGCCTTTGGAATGGGTCCATGAACAAGGTTTGGGTTTATCTCCCATCTGAGTTCCCTTGGGGTTTCTCAGAATCAGGTTTAATATTCCCATTAAATGTTGTGAAATTTGTTGTTTTTCGATAGCAGTACATTGCAATACATAATAAAAATCTATAAATTACAATAAGAAGTAAATAATTAAGAACATTAAATAAGTAATACAAAATGAGAGAAAACTGAAGTGTACATCGGTTCATTGTCCATTCAGAAATCTGATGGTGGAGGGGAAGAAGCTGTTCCTGAAGTGTTGAGTATGTGTCTTCAGGCTCCTGTACACCACTTTGATGGTAGCAATGAGAAGAGGGCATGCCCTGGGTGATGGGGGTTCTTGATAATTGGTGCCACCTTTTTGAGGCATTGCCTTTTGAAGGCATCGTCAATGCTGGGGAGGCTAGTGCCCATGATGGAGCTGAGTTTACAACTTACTCCAGCTTTTTCTGATCCTGTGCTGTGGCCCCTCCATACTAGACGATGATGCAACAAATTAGAGTGCTCTCCATTGTACATCTGTAGAAATTTGCAAGTCTTTGGTGACATATCATTTCTCTTCAAACTCCCAATAAAATATTGCAGCTGTTGTGCCTTCTTTGTAATTGCAACAATAGGTTATGCCCAAAATTGATCCTCAGAGATATTGAAACTCAGGAACTTGAAAGTGCTCATCCTTTCAACTTCTGATCTCTCAATGAAGACTGGTGTGTGTCCCCTTGATTTCCCCTTCCTGGTCCACAATCAGTTCCTTGATTGAGTGCAAGGTTGTTGTTGCAACACCAGTCAACCAGCTGATTTATCCTGCCCCTGTATGTCTCCTCATCACCATATGAAATTCTGTCAACAATAGTGGTGTCATTGGAAAATTTATAGATGGGGTTTGAGATGTGCCTAGCCAGACAGGTGTGAGTGTAGAATAAGTAGAACAGTGGGTTAAACGCACATCCTTGAGGTGCGCCAGTGGTGATTGTCAGCGAGGTGATGTTGTTTCTGATCAGCAGTGACTGTGGTCTCCAGCTGAGGAAGACAAGGATCCAGTTGCAGAGGGAGGTAAGAGGCCCAGGTTTTGAAGCTTGTTGATTAGAACTGGGGGTATGATTGTGTTGAATGCTGAGCTGTAATCAATAAACAGCAGCCTGACATAGGTATTGCTATTGTCTGGTGATCCAAGGCTGAGTGGAGAGCCAGTGAGATTACATTTGTTGTAGACCTATTGTAGTGATAGGCAAATTGCAGCAGGTCCAGGTCCTTGTTTAGGCAGGAGTTGATTCTACCCAGACCAACCTCCCAAAGCACTTCATCACAGAAGGTGTGAGTGCCTTTTGATGATGGTTGTTGAGGCAGCTCACCCTGTCCTTGCGCACTGGTAGGATTGTCACACTTTGAAGCAGGTGGGGACTTTCAGCTGCCGCTGTGAGAGATCGAAGATGTCCTTGAACACTCCCACCAGTTGGTTGGCACAGGTTTTCAGAGCCCTACCAGGTACACCACCAGGGCCTGATGATGCCTTGCGAGGGTGCACCCTCTTGAAAGATGTTCTGATTTTGGCATCCAAGATGGAGATCACAGGATCACCAGATGCTGCAGGGAATCCCAAAGGTTTTATTCTCCTTTTCAAAGCATGCATAAAAGGCATTGAGCTCATCAGGGAGTGAAACATCACAGCCATTCAGAATATTAGCTTTCACTTTGTAAGAAATAATAGCCTGCGAACTCTGCCAGAGCTGATGTGCATGCAATTCCATCTCTAGCTTCAATGAGAATTGCTTTTCACTTTTAAAGCAGCCTTGTATAGGTTGTACCTGGATGACTTGTATAATTCTTGTATTCTGTTCTTCCCTCTCCAGGACCCGAACCAGCTGATACGAGCCAGCGCTCTTCGTGTCCTCTCCAGCATCCGTGTCACCATCATTGTTCCTATTATGATGCTGGCCATCAAGGAAGCTGCTTCAGACATGTCTCCCTACGTCAGGAAGACAGCTGCTCATGCCATTCCCAAGCTACACAGGTAAAGCTCAGCAGCCGCTCCACATCTTCCTTCTCAACTAAGTTTCAGCAATTACCGTAGCAGGCTTAAATCCTCGATGGTATGTCAGCTTCACGAGATTCGGATATTGATTTTGCAGTGCAGAACCTCAGCCTCAATGTTTAAAGAGATGCCTGAACAGGAATCAGTAATCACTGACATACTGGATGTCATGAAATTTGTTGTTTTGTGGCAGCAATACAGAGCACGGCATAAAAATATTACTATATTACAATAAATAAATAATGCAAAAGAAGAATAGTGAGGTGGTGTTCATTGACCTTTCAGAGATCTTATGGTGGAGGGGAAGAAGCTGTTTCTGAATTATTAGAAATGAGAAGAGGGCATATCCTGCATGGTGAGCGTCCTCAATGAAGTTTGCCACTTTCTTCAAGCACTGCCTTTTGAGGATACCCCTATTGGGGTGGGAGCGTTGTGCCAGTGACGGAGCTGGCTGAATGTACAACCCTTTGTGGTATTCATACTAGGTGGGGATACAGCCAGTCAGAACGCTCTTCACTGTATATCTGTAGAAATTTGCTAGTCTTCAGTGACACACCGATTCTTAAATTCCCAATCAAGTAGAGCCACTGACATGTCTTCTTCCTGATTACCTCAATGTGTGGGTCCACAATAGATCCTCTGAGATGGTCCTGCATTTGTAAAACTCCTTTCGCAACCTCAGACTGTCCCGATGTCTTCAGAGCAACTGAGTGCTTCTGACGTTGTTTAGTGTTGTATCGGATATGCAGCCGGTGATCTCCCGTAAATAGCAAGCGGATACCCGCATTTTTCATCATTTACCTCTGAGTTTTGACAGGACTTTAACAGAATATTCACATTTTCAGTAGTACCTGTTTGTGCATTTCAGCGACATCCACAAGTATTCTGTTTCCTTGACAGCCTACGGGCATAACTTAACCAGCTGTCAAAGAACACAGCAAACGAGGAGGAGGAGTGGCCACTCAACCCCTCATGCAGCCCCAGCATTCAGTTATGACCATGGCTGATCTTTGTGAGCTTTACCTTCTGCTCTGGGCCAATTCTCCACTTACTCAGTTTTTCAAATACAGTGGATTCCGGTTAATTGGCACACATCGGAGCCAGTACATTTTGGCACAATTAGCCGGTTTCATGGAAATACCTAATTAAAAAGGTATAAAAAGACAAACTACCATTTAACTGAATAATACATTATGTATTTAAATGAAATACAGAACAAATGCTACTAATACTACTTGTGATTATCCATCATGTCTGATGATGACAGGAAACCTGTGTGGGAAAGTTTTAAAATGAGAAAATCTATTGCACTGGAGCAGATACACACTCTTTGACCTTGGAAGTCTGCGTCCAGTGGTACGAATGGTCATCACAACTGGGATCTTCCTTGGTTGCGGTGGATGACCATGATTTCTTCTGTGCTTTGTCATGCTCTTTGCTCTCCACTGAGAGTTGCAGTACCACCTTCTTGGCTGCTGGATCTCAAAGCAGATTTCATTCACCCAGTCTGCTGGAACTGAATTCGTATGCTAGGGTAGGCATGACCCTATCTGACCAGAGTTTGAAACCTGCCAGCCACCCCCACCTGGTTTTAGCCCACCTGTCGAAGCGGTGTACCAGAGTGTGGCTGCTGTCGCATGCAAGCAGCTGCTTGGAGCCACAGGTGAGAGCTGCGTGTCCGGCGAGGACCAAAGGTAACATTCAAGATGGTTGTCAATACCTTCAAATTCTTTGTAGTACTTAACTTGTTGAAGTAATGAAATCATTTCATTTTTACTCAGTTGTTCCTGGCATCTCCAAGCCTGAATGCTTGAAACTGCAGTGAGCAAAACAGTTCTGAATTGTCTTGCTGCATATTTCTCACCAACTATCAGTGACAAAAATCACTGCTTTTTGAACACAAACACATGCAAGTGACAGTGTCTAAAAACTGTTTGCTGTAAGCACGATGTGGTGTATAATGGCCACAGAAGTGTACACAACTGACTCTAATTAGAAACCATTTGGCAACTGTCTCCTATTCCAATTAAGTGGCATTGTGTCCCAAATAAGCAAAAGGAATCCTGACTATTTTCTTGATCAGTTTTTGTTCTTAAAGGTTTGTCCCAAATAAGCGGCTGTCCCGATTAACCATTGGCTCAATTAGCCAGAATCCACTGTATTTGTATATCTCCATCTTAAATATTTCTAATGATTCAGCCTCCACTCGCCTGTGGGGCAAAGAATTCCAGAGGTTCACTATTCTGCAGGCAGAGTTTGTTTTTCACAGTCAGAGTCCCCATCCCTTGGCTATTGATGTTGGAATTGGTTTATTATTGTCACATGTACCTTATACAATGAAAAGTTTGTCTTGCATTCTGTTCATACAGATCAAATTACTACACAGTGCATTGAGGTAGAATAAGGTTCAAAGAAGTTTATTATCAAAGTGTATGTGTATGTATGTGTGTATATATATAGTCACCATATACACCCCTGATATTCATATTCTTGTGGGCATACTCAGTAATTCCATAAAAGAATCAATGAAAGACTGCGCCAACTTGGGTGTTCAACCTGTGTGCTGAAGATAGCAAACTGCAAATACAAAAAGAAGAAATAATACTAATAAATAAGCAATAAATATCAAGAATGTGAGATGAGGAGTCCTTGAAAGTGAGTCAATAGACAATAGGTGCAGAAGTAGACCATTCGGCCCTTCGAGCCTGCACCGCCATTTTGAGATCATGGCTGAGCAATTACTATCAATACCCTGTTCCTGCCTTGTCCCCATATCCCTTGATTCCCTTATCCATAAGATACCTATCTAGCTCCTTCTTCAAAGCATCCAGAGAACTGGCCTCCACTACCTTCCAAGGCAGTGCATTCCAGACCCCCAGACAGTAGAGGCGCTGCCATGCTTTCTTTGTAATGGCGCTTGTGTGCTAGACCTAGGACAGGTCCTCCAAAATTTAAGTTGCTGACCCTCTCCACCTCTGATGAGGAATGGCTCATGGACCTCTCATCATCATTTTAGTTCTTGGCACCATTACTAACTGCAGTTCCCTATTCCCTCTCTCAATGGCAAGATCTATTTCTGTTATGCACAGTGACTCAAACTCAAACTACACACAAACTACTCATTGCTACTGTGCTGGGCTCTACTATCCCAGGAACTGCTCATTATCACTATACAGGATCCTACCATCCCAGGAACTACTCAATGCCGCTGTGTAGGGTCCTACCATCTCAGGAACTGCTCATTGCCATTGTGCAGGGTCCTACCATCCCAGGAACTGCTCATTGCCACTGTGCAGGGTCCTACCATCCCAGGAACTGCTCATTGCCACTGTGCAGGGTCCTACCATCTCAGGAACTGCTCATTCCCACTGTGCAGGGTCCTACCATCTCAGGAACTGCTCATTGCCACTGTGCAGGGTCCTACCATCCCAGGAACTGCTCACTGCCACTGTGCAGGGTCCTACCATCCCAGGAACTGCTCACTGCCACTGTGCAGGGTCCTACCATCTCAGGAACAGCTCATTGCCACTGTGCAGGGTCCTACCATCTCAGGAACTGCTCACTGCCACTGTGCAGGGTCCTACCATCTCAGGAACTGCTCACTGCCACTGTGCAGGGTCCTACCATCCCAAGAACTGCTCACTGCCACTGTGCAGGGTCCTACCATCCCAGGAACTGCTCACTGCCACTGTGCAGGGTCCTACCATCCCAGGAACTGCTCACTGCCACTGTGCAGGGTCCTACCATCTCAGGAATTGCTCATTGCCACTGTGCAGGGTCCTACCATCTCAGGAACTGCTCATTGCTACTGTGTAGGGTCCTACCATCCTAGGAACTGCTCATTGCTGCTGTGTAGGGTCCTACCATCCCAGGAACTGCTCACTGCCACTGTGCAGGGTCCTACCATCCCAGGAACTGCTCACTGCCACTGTGCAGAGTCCTACCATCTCAGGAACAGCTCATTGCCACTGTGCAGGTCCTACCATCTCAGGAACTGCTCACTGCCACTGTGCAGGGTCCTACCATCCCAGGAACTGCTCACTGCCACTGTGCAGGGTCCTACCATCCCAGGAACTGCTCACTGCCACTGTGCAGGGTCCTATCATCCCAGGAACTGCTCACTGCCACTGTGCAGGGTCCTACCATCCCAGGAACTGCTCACTGCCACTGTGCAGGGTCCTACCATCTCAGGAACTGCTCACTGCCACTGTGCAGGGTCCTACCATCCCAGGAACTGCTCACTGCCACTGTGCAGGGTCCTACCATCCCAGGAACTGCTCACTGCCACTGTGCAGGGTCCTACCATCTCAGGAACTGCTCACTGCCACTGTGCAGGGTCCTACCATCTCAGGAACAGCTCATTGCCACTGTGCAGGTCCTACCATCTCAGGAACTGCTCACTGCCACTGTGCAGGGTCCTACCATCCCAGGAACTGCTCACTGCCACTGTGCAGGGTCCTACCATCCCAGGAACTGCTCACTGCCACTGTGCAGGGTCCTACCATCCCAGGAACTGCTCACTGCCACTGTGCAGGGTCCTACCATCCCAGGAACTGCTCACTGCCACTGTGCAGGGTCCTACCATCCCAGGAACTGCTCACTGCCACTGTGCAGGGTCCTACCATCCCAGGAACTGCTCACTGCCACTGTGCAGGGTCCTACCATCTCAGGAACTGCTCACTGCCACTGTGCAGGGTCCTACCATCTCAGGAATTGCTCATTGCCACTGTGCAGGGTCCTACCATCCCAGGAACTGCTCATTACCACTATGCAGGGTCCTACCATCTCAGGAATTGCTCATTGCCACTGTGCAGGGTCCTACCATCCTAGGAACTGCTCATTGATGCTGTGTAGGGTCCTACCATGTTTTATTATTCAGCACGGACATTCATTACTCTGGGAGGACTGCTCACATCTGTAGATTTGGAGAAGTCCAAGGCAAGCATAGTCATGGGGATGAGACATCTAGTTATATTCTCAGAATGTCCTGCCCCAACAGAGATGAGTTGTGTGTCAGTGTGAGATCTTGTAGGCCTCTCCCATCATCTGAAAGCTTTGATGGTTCTGGCCCAGTTTGTGTGTTCTGTAGTTGTGCCTGTCTGTTGGACTTTTTCAACAGTGGGAATCACTGAATTGAATGGGTGGAGTTCTGGTGAGGTGACGGTGATGGGCGAGATTTCATGTGGGATTCTGCATTGTGAATTAGCCCACATCCTTCATTTTCCCTAAGGGGTTTTCCAGAGTATTCCCAGTCAAACACATGACAAAGACTTTATTCGTTCCACTGCTTGGAAGGAGGAAGTTCCCCATGGAATTGACCCTGTTGAAGGGTCTCAGCCCAAAATGTCTTTCCAAAGATGCTGCCTGACCTGCCGAGTTTCTCTGGCATTTGTGTGTATTGACTCTAATTTGTTGTGTCTCTTGTTTCAGTCTGGACCAGGATCAGAAGGAACAGTTGATTGAGGTGATTGAGAAGCTGCTGGCCGACAAAACCACGGTGAGGAGAAGGAGCTGGATCACTCTCTCGTCCACATTTGGAGTTGTCTATCCTGCACCATTTCCCCACATCTTGAGCCACCTGACATGTAGCATGTACTTCCATATCTGTATCATCTATTACTGTCACATATAGAGTCTGCCTTTCTTTAATATATTCACAGTACTTATTTCTGAAGTCACCTTCTGAAGACACTTACCACATCCACATCTGGAGCCACCCCTTCCTGCTCTCTGTGATTTTTATTAATGACTTGGATGAGAAAGTGGAACGGTGGAATTAGTAAGTTTGCAGACGATATGAAAGTTGGTGATGCTGTGAGTAGTGTAGAAGGCTTGTAGGTTCAAACAGGACATTGACAGGATGCAGAGCTGTCAGATGGGTTCAATCCGATAAGTGTGAAGTGGTACACTTTGGAAGGTCAAACTCAGAGGCAGAATACAGGATCCTTAATGGTGTGGAGCAACAGCAGGATCTTGGGGTCCACATCCACAGATCCCTCAAAGATGCTGTGCAAGTTGATAGGGTGGTTAAGAAGTTATGTGGTGTGTTGGCCTTCATTAGTTGGGAGATTGATTTCAAGAGCTGTGAAGCCGTGTTACAGATATATAAATCTCTGGTTAGACCACACTTGGAGTATAGTGTGCAGTTCTGGTCAGCTCATTATAGGGAGCTTGTGGAAGCTTTAGAGAGGGTGCAGAGGAGATGTATCAGGATGCTGCCTGGATTTGAAAGCATACCTTCTGAGGAAAGTTTGAGCTATCTAGGGCTTTCCTCTTTGGAGGATGAGAGGCGACTTGATAAGGGTGTATAAGATACTAAGAGACATAGGTGGGATGGAGAACCAGTGCCTTTTTCCCATGTCAGACGTGACAAATAGAGGGACCAGAATTTTAAGAAGATTGGAGGAAATAATAGGGGATGTCAGAGGTAGGGCTTTTACAAAGAGGGGGTGAGTGCATGGAACACGCTGCCGGGGGTGGTGGTAAGGGTAGATACACTCGGGACATTTGAGAGGCTCTTGGACACATGGATGAAAGAAAAATGTTCTGTTCTACATCCTATATTCATGGTTTCCTACATCTGCGGTTGTCTTCCTGCTACCATTCATTACTGCCACATCTGGAATCAATTCTGCATGACATTTGCCATGATTGATCTCTACATTTCTCATATACAGTATAATTCACCATGTCCTGATCTGATGTCATCTTTCCTGTGCTTACATCTGGAATCACTAATTGTGCTGAATTAGTGGTCGTGTTTATTGTAGTGATCATTGTTCCCACATCTGGAATCACCTTCCTTGTGTACTCGCCATATCCACGTCTGGATTATCATTTCCTATTCTCTGAAGGTATATTTGTGAACTTCCTTGGAATCTTATTGCATGTCTCTCTGTCAGTGCAGCAGTTCAGTGCTGATCAGGCAGTCCCATCAACACAAACCTGTTGTGGCAGGAGCATTTGACTTCAGTTTAAGACTCTGTAAACCAAAATGCTAGGGATGGCAGAGGGGAACATGAAGTTGTGGCCACTCTGCCCATCAGTTTTGTACTATTTTAAAGCCATTTTGTTAGACCCACTCTCCTATCCTTTTTTTCCCTGCTGTGTATTTAACCATTTCTTGTAAATTGAAAGTTTTAAACACCATGTGTCTCTCTCGTACAGAAAAACTGGGTTTCCAAGCTCATCTTAATCTAGCACTTTAGGGTCTTTGGCCATGCCATTTTGGGAGATTTCCTGGATTGTTGGATGTTATTCCCATTGATAGTTCGGCACACCTTTAATTCCCATTTGCTACATGTTACACAGCAGTACGACGACATTTTCAGAGAGTTCAAAGGCAGTAGGAAACAAAACCTGGTTTGTACATAGACACAAAAGAGAAGCAGACAATGGAACCTGGAGCCAGAAGCAACTGCCGGAGGAAGCCTGCAGGTCAGAGAAATGGGCAGTCAGCATTCTGAATGTGGCATTTTCTGATTGTTGTTCCCAACCTTCACAGTGGCTTGAGCCATGTGCCCAGCCGATCCTCCTGACCCTGACTCTGACGCTGACCCTGGCTCCATACCCCGGCTCACACTCCATACCACTGAGTGAGCTGGATACTGCGTTTATGCTGCCTGACCTGCTGAGTTCCTCCAGCACTTTGTGTCGCTTCTGATCCCAGTATCTGCACTCGTTTGTATTTTCACTGGATAATCAAGGGAGTGCTTAGACTGTTAACGGGACAACCCTGAGGGAGAGGACAGGCTAATGGGGTCTCAAACACATATAACACAGAAGTTGACCCTTCAGTCCATCTATTTCCTGCTGACCATCACGCATCTAATTTCACCCTAAACCCATTTTTTATTCCCCCTCCCCTACATTCCCCTTAACTACCTCCAGATTCTACCTGGTGTTTTGCAGCAGACAATCAACCTATTAAGCCACATTTCTTTGGAATGTGGGAGGAAACCAGAGCACCCAGAGGAAACCTGTGCAATCACAGGGAGAGCCTGTAAACTCCACTCAGACAGCACCGACGTTCAGAATTGACTTTGGATCTCTGGAGCTGCAAGACACCAGCTCTACCACTGTGCCACAAGGAGGCCATATTGTTTTGGGGAAACAAGTAGACCATATTTTGTTCTACATACTTTGGTAGGACTAATCAAAATAGGACATACATGGTAAATGGTAGGGCATTGAGGAATGCAGTAGAATAGAGTAATCTAGGAATAATGGTGCATAGTTCCCTGAAGGTGGAATCTCATGTGGATAGGGTGGTGAAGAAAGCTTTTGGTATGCTGGCCTTTATAAATCAGAGCATTGAGTACAGAAGTTGGGATGTAATGTTAAAATTATACAAGGCATTGGTAAGGCCGAATTTGGAGTATCGTGTACAGTTCTGGTCATCGAATTATAGGAAAGATATCAACAAAATAGAGAGAGTACAGAGAAGATTTACTAGAATGTTACCTGGGTTTCAGCACCTAAGTTACAGGGAAAGGCTGTTGTTAGGTCTTTATTCTTTGGAGCGTAGAAGGTTGAGGGGAGACTTGATAGAGATATTTAAAATTATGAGGGGGATAGATAGAGTTGACGTGAATAGGCTTTTTCCATTGAGAGTAGGGGAGATTCAAACAAGAGGACATGAGTTGAGAGTTAGGGGGCAAAAGTTTAGGGGTGACACGAGGGGGAACTTCTTTACTCGAGGAGCGGTAGCTGTGTGGAACGAGCTTCCAGTAGAAGTGGTAGAGGCAGGTTTGATATTGTCATTTAAAGTAAAATTGGATAGGTATATGGACAGGAAAGGAATGGAGGGTTATGGGCTGAGTGCAGGTAGGTGGGACTAGCTGAGAGTAAGCGTTCGGCATGGACTAGAAGGGCTGAGATGGCCTGTTTCTGTGCTGTAATTGTTATATGGTTATATGTGGTTGTATTAGGATTAATTCACACATTCATTTATCTGATACAAGAGACTGCAGATGCTGCAATCTGGAACAACAAATGATCTGCTGTAGGAACTCAGCAAGTTAAGCAGCATATCGGTGGGGGGTAAGAACTGTCGACGTTTCAGGGTTGAGACCTAAAATATAGACAATTTCTTTAATCCTCACAGATGTTGCTTGACCTGCTGAGTTCATCCAGCAGATTGTTATTTAATGTAATGGACACCAGGCTAGTCGGACATGTCCAGAGTGATCAGGCTTTTCCCGTATATAAATAAATTGAGTTTACGGGAAAATGAAGAGTTTCCTTGCCTGGGTGTCTGTGCTTCGCAGTTCACAGAGTCTAGTCAGCAAGTCACTGAGGTTTGGGTTGTTAACTCCAGCGACAGTCATGGGTTAAAGTTGTTCCCTGTCTGCCTGTTTGTAGCTGGTCGCTGGGAGTGTGGTGATGGCTTTCGAAGAGGTGTGCCCCGAGCGCATCGACCTCATCCACAAGAACTACCGGAAGCTGTGTAACCTGCTGATTGACGTGGAGGAGTGGGGCCAAGTGGTCATCATCAACATGCTGACTCGATACGCTCGGACTCAGTTCCTCAACCCTAACCACAACGTGAGTGCTCCATCCGCGCCCTCCGCTCTCCCCTCCCTCCCAACCCAGCCAATCCTCAGTGTAGCTCACTTCATGCATTTGATAGTCACTGCCTGCTGTCGAGTTCATTGTCATGTGCACAAGTGCGGTAGAAGTACAGAGTGAGTGGAAAAACTTGTTTGCAGCAGCATCTCAGGTAGACAGTGCACAAACTATAAACTGTACATAAATTGTGAAGTAAATTACACTAGACAGGAAAAACAAACTGAAAAACAAGGCAGTAGTTCAAAAACAAATCTGAGAAAAGTCCGTGGTGGTGCAAGAGGTGGTCTGAGGTAGTGTACGAAGGGCATGTGATGGCTCTGGATTCCTAGATGAATGAGGGAGAATCTTATTGAAACCTGCCAGATAATTAAAGACCTAGATAGTAAGGATGTTTTAGATAGTGGGGGAGTCTAGGACCTGGGTGCACAGCCTCAGAGTAGAATGGAATTCATTGCCACAGATGGCTGTGGAGGCCAAGTCGCTGGGTATATTTAAAGCAGAAACTGATAGGGTCTTGATTAGTAAGGGTATTAATGGTTACAGGGAAAAGGCAAGAGAATGGAGTGGAGAGGGAGAATAGATCAAACGTGATTGAATGGGGAGCAGATACAGGGCTGAATGGCCAGTTCTGCTCCCTGTCTCGTGGTCTTTGAGTGCACCATTGCTGCGGTAGGGTTAGGGTTGTGCAGGGCAGTTCAAGAACCTGATTGGTACAGTTTATAATCGGCAGTGTAGTTAACTCCAGAGAAGTGGCAGGGTTTTGAAGCCTTGCTTCAATGAGTCGATGCAGTGCTTATGATTGATCAGGACTTGCTGCTCACACCAGCATTGTTTCCCCGTCACCCACGCTGACGGTGTTTTCTTTTTGAATTATTATCAGAATCTGGTTCATCATCACTCACATATTTCATGAACTTTGTTTTTTTTTGCGGCAGCAGTACAGTGCAAACATAGAATTACTACAGTACTGTGGAAGAGTCTTAGGCACCCTAGCTATGTGTTTTGCACAGTATTGTATGTAATCTGCAATTCCACCTCACTGCTGCCTGTACGATCCTTTAGTTAATCACACATCTCCCTGTAAGATCCATCAGTTTACCGCACACTGAACATCATAGGACTCACCAATAACGATGCTATTTGGTCCCCGTTCGCTGTGGCCAGGAGACCTTACTGGAAGACAATGCAGAGAAAGCCTTTTATGGCTCAGATGAGGAAGATTCCAAGCAGGAGGAAGTGGATCCATCTGTGCTTCCCAAGCGGAAACCCTACGTGATGGATCCGGACCATCGCCTGCTCCTTCGGAACACCAAGCCCCTTCTCCAGAGCCGGAATGCTGCGGTAAGTTGGAACCCATTTCCCAGGAGAAAAGCTGTTGGTAAGGAAGCTGCTCACAGTGAAGGTTGATTTCTTGATGTGCAGTTTAATTTCATCTGATCCAGTCTGTTTGATTTAACTATGCGATCCGTGTACCCGGAGCCCTGAGTGCTACACAGTACAGCACATTACAGGCCCTTCAGCCCACAATGTTGTGCCGACCCTCAAACCATGCCTCCCATATAACCCCCCACCTTAAATACCTCCATATACCTGTCTAGTAGTCTCTTAAACTTCACTAGTGTATCTGCCTCCACCACTGACTCAGGCAGTGCATTCCACGCACCAACCACTCTCTGAGTGAAAAACCTTCCTCTAATATCCCCCTTGAACTTCCCTCCCCTTACCTTAAAGCCATATCCTCTTGCATTGAGCAGTGGTGCCCTGGGGAAGAGACGCTGGCTGTCCATTCTATCAGTTCCTCTTGATATCTTGTACACCTCTATCATGTCTCCTCTCATCCTCCATAAAGCCCTAAATCTCTGATCATAATCCATACTCTCTAAACCAGGCAGCATCCTGGTAAATCTCTTCTGTACCCTTTCCAATGCTTCCATGTCCTTCCTATAGTGAGGCAACCAGAACTGGACACAGTACTCCAAGTGTGGCCTAATCAGAGTTTTATAGAGCTGCATCATTGTCCCATAACTCTTAAACTCTATTCCTCGACTTATGAAAGCTAACACTCCATAAGTTTTCTTAACTACCCTATCTACCTGTGAGGCAACTTTCAGGGATCTGTGGACATGTACCCCCAGATCCCTCTGCTCTTCCACACTACTAAGTATTCTGCCATTTACTTTGTACCTTGCCTTGGAGTTTGTCCTTCCAAAGTGTACCAACTCACATTTCTCCACGTTGAACTCCATCTGCCACTTCTCAGCCCACTTCTGCATCCTATCAATGTCTCTCTGCAATCTTCGACAATCCTCAACACTATCCACAACGCCACCAACCTTTGTGTCGTCTGCAAACTTCCCAACCCACCCTTCTACCCCCACATCCAGGTCGTTAATAAAAAGTAGAGGTCCCAGAACCGATCCTTGTGGGACACCACTAGTCACAACCCTCCAGTCTGAATGTACTCCCTCCACCATGACCCTCTGCTTTCTGCAGGCAAGCCAATTCTGAATCCACCTGGCCATACTTCCCTGGATCTCATGCCTTCTGACTTTCTGAATAAGCCTACCGTGTGGTACCTTGTCAAATGCCTTACTAAAATCCATGTAGATGACATCCCCTGCACTACCCTAATCTATATGCCTGGTCACCTCCTCAAAGAACTCTTATCAGGCTTGTTAGACACGACCTGCCCTTCACAAAGCCATGCTAACTGTCCCTGATCAGATCATGATTCTATCTCTAAGAATCTTTTCCAACAGCTTTCCCACCACAGACGTAAGGCTCACTGGTCTATAATTACCCAGACTATCCCTACTACCTTTTTTTGAATAAGGGGACAACATTCACCTCTCTCCAATCCTCCGGTACCATTCCCGTGGACAACGATAAAGATCCTTGCCAGAGGCTCAGCAATCTCTTCCCTCGCCTTGTGGAGCAGCCTGGGGAATATTCCGTCAGGCCCCAGGGACTTAACCGTCCTAATATATTTTAACAACTCCAACACCTCTTCTCCCTTAATATCAACATGCTCCAGAACATCAATCTCACTCATATTGTCCTCACCGTCATCAAGTACCCTCCCATTGGTGAATACCAAAGAGAAGTATTCATTGAGGACCTCGCTTACTTCCACAGCCTCCAGGCACATCTTCCCACCTTTATCTCTAATTGGTCCTATCTTCATTCCTATCAACCTTTTGTTCTTCACATAATTGAAGAATGCCTTGGGGTTTTCCTTTACCCTACTCACCAAGCCCTTCTCATGCCCCCTTCTTGCTCTCCTCAGCCCCTTCATAAGCTACTTTCTTGCTACCCTATATTCCTCAATAGACTCATCTGATCCTTGCTTCCTAAACCTTACGTATGCTGCCTTCTTCCATCTGACTAGATTCTCCACCTCACTTGTCACCCATGGTTCCTTCACCCTACCATTCCTTATCTTCCTCACTGGGACAAATATATCCCTAACATCCTGCAAGAGATCCCTAAGCATCAACCACACATCCATAGTACATTTCCCTGCAAAAACATCATCCCAATTCACACCTGCAAGCTCTAGCCTTATAGCCTCATAATTTGCCCTTCCCCAATTATAAATTTTCCTGTCCTCTCCGATTCTATCCTTTTCCATGATAATATTGAAGGCCAGGGAGCGGTGATCACTGTCACCCAGATCTTCACCCACTGAGAAATCTGTGACCTGACCCGGTTTGTTACCTAATACTAGATCTAGTATGGCATTTCCCCAGTCAGTCTGTCAACATACTGTGACAGGAATCCATCCTGGACGCCCTTGACAAACTCTGCCCTGTCTAAACCATTGGAACTAATCAGGTGCCAATCAATATTAGGGAAGTTAAAGTCACCCATAACAACCGTGTTATTTTTGCCCCTTTCCAAAATTTGCCTCCCAATCTGCTCCTCGGTATCTCTGCTGCTACCAGGGGGCCTGCAGAATACTCCCAATAGATTAATTGCACCCTTCCTGCTACATTATCCACCCTTTCTGTAGCTGTAATGCCACCCCTCCTCCCCTTCCCCCCCCCCCCCACCTTTTAAAGCACTGAAATCCAGGAATATTGCGAATCCATTCCTGCCCTGGTGCCAGCCAAGTCTCTGTAATGGCCACTACATCATAATTCCATGTATGTATCCAAGCACTCAGTTCATCACCTTTGTTCCTGATGCTACTTGCATTGAAGTACACACACTTTAGCCCTTCTACCTTACTACCTTTACACCCTTTATTCTATTTCTCTTTCCTCGAAGTCTCTTTATATGCTAGATCTGGCTTAACGCCATGCACTATACTTGCAGCTCTCGCATGACCTTTATCCTCCTCCACCTCACTATCTGCTCTAACACTCTGGTTCCCCTCCCCATGCAAATCCAGTTTAAACTCCCAGGAGCAGCACTAGCAAGCCTTCCCGCAAGGATGTTAGCCCCCTCCAGTACAGGCACAACCTGTCCCATTGGAACAGGTCCACCTTCCCTGGAACAAGGCCCGATTGTCTAGAAACATGAAGCCCTCCCTCCTGCACCAATTCCTTAGCCACATATTTAGCTACATTATCTTCCTATTTCCGGCCTCAGTAGCACGTGGCACGGGTAGCAATCCTGAGATTGCAACCCTGGAGGTCCTGTCCTTCAACTTTGCACCTAATTCCCTAAATTCTCTTTGCAGGATGACCTCCTCCTTCCTATCCACGTCATTGGTCCCTATACGGACCATGACATTTGGCTGCTCACCCTCCCTCTTGAGGATACTGAGAACTTGATGCGAGATATCGCAAACCCTGGTACCAGGGAGGCAACAGACCATCAAATCCCCTATCTCTACTGCTGTCCTCTTTTCCCTCCTTCCCTTCTGAGCTGAGTGTCCAGTCTCGGTGCCAGAGACATGACCACTGCAACTTGTCCCTGGTAGGTTGTCCCACCAACAGTATCCAAAACGATATACCTATTATTGATGGGAACGGCCATAGGGGTGCTCTGCTCTTTCTGTCTATTCCCCTTCCCTCTCCTGACTGTCACCCAGCTACCTGTCTCCTGACTCTTAGGGGTGACTATCTCCCTGTAACTCCTGCTTATTTCTGCTTCTGCCTCCCGAATGATCCAAAGTTCATCCAGCTCCAGCTCCAGTTCTGTAACTCGGTTTGTCAGGAGCTGCAGCTGGATGCACCTTTTACAGGTGTAGTCATCAGGGACAATTGTGCGTGCCCTGACTTCCCACATACTGCAAACAGAGCACTCGACTGCCCTAACTGCTACCTCCATTACCTACTCCTAAGCTAATTAGATCAATTAAAGGAGCTTACCCGACCTTACCTCACTGGGAGCAAGCTCGTCCTCAGCCTCTGCTCGCCGAAGCCTCTCGAGCCAAAGCCTTCCTACTCCATCGCCCACTCTGTTAATCTGCTCACTTTTTAAACTCTCGCGCTGATCTCAGAGACCAACCTTCACGCGCTTGTGCAGTCGTGCTCTGTTCAAACTGCTGAAGAAATAACCTTTAAAATGTTTTAATTGATGTTTTTAGTGAAATTAGGGTTTCTTTTTGCTAGATGTAAGCAGGTTTTTCATAAATGGAATCTCTGATCCACCTTGCTCTATGCTATGTCAATTGGATCCAAACTATTTATCCTCTTGTGCCCCATTCCATTACACTCAGTTTCATCCTATCTTACCCTGTTCTATCTCATCCTATCCTGTTCCCTCACCTCATTCCATCCAATCTTATCCCACCCTGTCCGATGCTCTTCCTCTCCAGCTAGTCCCCTCCCGTTCCCTCCCATTCTATGCAATCCCCTCACATTCCAGCTAGTCCCCTCCTGTTCTGTCCAATACCCTCCCATCCCAATCTGTTTTCATTGCAGCCTTTCCCATTCCACTATCTGACTCTTTTCCTATCTGACTCCATCCTGCTGAGATATTCCCAATGAAAGTCACATCCTTAGACTTGCTGTGCAAACGAGAAGCCAGACCAGAACCAAGAGAGTGGGAATGCCTATTAGATTGGGTGACAGAATTGTCCATCCGGAGCAAGAAATGAGCATCAGCTGGAAAAGTTGGAACTGGCTGGGGCTGGGCAGAGGGGACCCTCAGTTGTTAAACTGAGATCACCGGAAGCCCTGGTCCATCGGTTGTCTCCCAGTGAAGTGATGCACATTCCATACCCTGAGCTCACAGCCTCACCCTCTCTCTAGCAGCTCCATGTAAATGGACGCGGGAGTCCCAGGAGCCATTAGCCATGAGATTAGCTTCCTGCATGAGAGCCCAGAGTCCTGGGCTATTGATCTACGGATGCAAGTTCAAATCCCATCAGGAAGTTTTAAACTTAAGTAAATGCATACAATTATAATAATTAGAGTCAGTAGTTTCTGTGTTCAATTATTGCTTTAAAAACTTGGCTGTTTCACTGATGCCCTTTAAGGGAGGAAATCTACTGTCCTTGAAAAAAGCCAAGTTTATTGTCAGGTGCACTAGCGTAGTGAGGGTACACTGCACTGAAAGACTTACAGCAGCATCACAGACTGCAGACAACATACGACATATAAATCGCACATCAATCATTCAAGGCAGTGAGGAGAGAGAGAGAAGAAAAGACTGCAAAAAAAAAGTTTAGCACAAAATTAACAGACAAAAGCAGAGCCAAGTCTGTGGAAGTGCAAGAAGTGATCTGTGGTGCTCCACTGCTGAGGTAGGGTTGGGTTGTGCAGGTCAGTTTAAGAACCAGTTGGTGGAGGAAGGTTGCTTCTTCTGAAACTGGTGGTGAGTCACTAAGGCTCCTGTACCACAAAGTACATTTATCATCAAAGTATATGTGGAGCCTTGAGACTCGTCTTCCCACAGACAGCCACAAAACAGAGGAACACCACAGAACCCCTTTAAAGAAAAACATCAAACCCCTGCCCCCACGCTAAAAAAAAATGAAAATCGTGCAAATGGAAACAAAAATAAAGAGTGAAAAACACAGAATATAAAACAGAAAATCGAAAAGGATTCAAAGTCGCCCAAAATGGCAAGAAAAAAAGGAGGGACCAGAAACACATCGTAACGTGAACTTGAACTACAAACTGCATTGATTAAACCTTGCCCAAGGACCAGGACTCCAGCACTATCCTCCAACAGCATCGAGGGAGAGAGAGAGAGAGAGAGAGACTGTCACATGCAAACACCTTCCTGCAGCAGCGGGCAAGAGGCTAGTAGACAGTGCCGAATATCCGCTTGCCTACCACATACACCTCGATGATTTCAGTCTTCCTCAGTGCTTTAATTGGCAAGATCAGCATTAAATGGAGTTGATCATGGACTTGTGCCCCATTCCAGGCTTCTTGGCCTGGAGTTCGCACGCTTTGCTTCAGAGACAGTAGAACGCCAGATTGCTCAATCAGACTGAAAACACACCACCAGAATGTAGATCACAGTATCCAACAGTAGCAAAACCACATTTGAACAAAAAAGATGATGTAAAAGAAGTAGTTTTGTGAACCATCTGAAGGATGTCACACTTGGTCGTGATGTTCATTGGCGCCATCCGCTGGCCAGCGGTAGCAGTGACAAGAGGGCATGACCCGGGTGGTGAGAATCCTCGATAGATGCTGCCTTCTTGAGGCAGGCGCTTCCAGTAGGTGCTGCCAGTGGCAGATCTGCTCTGAAACGAGAAAATCTGCAGATGCTGGAAATCCTGCCGAAGGGTCTCGGCCCTAAACGTCGGCCGCACTCTTTTCCATTGATGCTGCCTGGCCCGCTGAGCTCCTCCAGCATTCGTTGTGCATTACATAGACCTGCTCTGGTTCAAATGTGACTCCAGACTCTCCAGTTAGGTGGAAACTGTCTCTGTGGAAATGGTCACTGTGCACAGGAGGTGATCAGGAACGTGCACTAAATCCTGGCCTCTCGGGTGACAACCACACACTGTGAATGCAGGAGAAAATGGATTAACAGTGTGGGCATGAGAAGTATTAAACAGGAAGAAGACACTAGGCCCCTTCTGGCTGTTGCAGTCAGACCATGATGGACCTTTTCCTCTCAGCACCAGTCTCCTGTGCTATCTCCTCAATTCCCTTACTCAATAAACACTTTCTGTTCATGCAATTTGCAGTGAGCCCTTAACTTTGGTGTATCTAACATTCCATGGTTTGCAGTTTACGTCTAGCTGGACAATAAAAGGGGCCGGCTGAGCTGATGTCAGACTGAGAGTTCCCATGACATCCAGATGTTAATGTGGCAGCTCCTCTGTGCTGTCCAGATGTGGTCCCCAGGATGGGCTGGCCTTCACAACTGCCACAATGCCAGTTCTTGCATTGCTTGTGACCTGTCTTGAGTGATTATAACAGTGTTCAATTCCTGTTTATTACACTTCACACACTGAGCTTTCATACAACTTCCATACGTCCATTAAAATGGTATTTGTGGTTTTCAGAATTTGCAGTAGTTTCCGTAATGCATCTTGTATCAAGGTTAAACAGTTGCTGCGAGTCAGTTATTAAGTCTGCCAGCAAATCAATGTGCAGACACAATACAAACAGAATTTAAGTCTTTCCAGACTCGCTTTCAGTTTCTGGTGGCTGGTACAGGGGTTTCTGCAGGTGCTGCAAGTCCAAAGTGGCACAACAAAATCCCGGAGGAGCTCAGCAGGTCAGGAAATGAATAAACAGTCGACACTTCGTCAGGACTCCGGAGTTGCTGATTTCCTCTGGCGTTTTGTGTGTGGTTGAGGCCAGGACTAGGCAGGGTTGTGGGCTGGTGAGTAGGAGACATCCATTGACCTGGAGGAGGTTGGAGGGGCTGCTGTGGAGTAGGTGGGAGGAGGAGGATTGTTAGACTGGGTGGCTCAGCTGTGCTTCTTGGCTGCTGGAGGGAGGGTGGGAATCACAGATGGGTCAGCTGTCTGTCAGCTCCAAGGTAGCAGAGAGCTGAGGCAATGTAACATCTGGGCAGCAGAGAACACAGGGCACTGGGAATTCCAGGGCTGTTTCTGGGAATACCAGGAGCTGGTATTAGGACACAGAAGTTTATACAGGAATGCTCTCAGCAAGCACCAAAACTGCCAAGGACAGGCATGAGAAAAACTGCGAACAGACACTGGGGCGATTGGGTGTTGTTGCAGGGAATGAAGAAGTAGGAGTATTTACTGGAAACCCGGAGCAGACACTGGGAATACCAGAAGTAGTGAATGGGAATGTTGGGAGGCATCTCGGGTAAGTTGGGAACAGTTAGTGAATACTGGGAGCTGAGGCCCGGAATATTGGGAACAGTTGCTGGGGTTATGGGAATGTATGGTGGTAGATTGGCAACAGAAAATGGAATACTTGGATTGAACAGTAGGAGATTGGGGACAAATGTGGAGACTGGGAATACTGGGTGTGAGACATTGGGAATACTGGGCATGGACTAGAACAAACAGTGGAAGGAAGATTGAGGGCAGATACTGTGAAATCAGGAGTTGGGAATACAGGAGTGAATCTGAGCTGCCCCCTGACCATGACTGGCCCCTCACTCTTGGCTGCTCCCACAGGTGGTGATGGCCGTGGCCCAGCTCTACTTCCACCTGGCACCCAGGGCAGAGGTCGGAGTTATCGCCAAGGCCTTGGTCCGTCTGCTGCGGAGCCACAGGTACAGGTGGGGGAGGGGAGGCGGGCGGTTGTCTGGAGACGGAACCATCCAGCAGGCAAGGGGGCAGAATTGACCCCCACCCCTTCCCACCCCCATCAGTGCTACCCTGACTTCTCTCCCTCCGAGATTCCCCACTCACCTGTCAGGAATGGGGTTAGAACAGATACGAGGTGAGAATACATTGGGATGGCTGTTTTGGTCAGTTTGCGCCACTCCTGAGACCGTACGGTCAGATTACCTCCCCACTCCTCCCGGGGCTGTACGGTCAGACTGTCCTAGTCCAAAGCTGTTTAGTCACCCCCCCCCCCCCCCCCACCCAGGGGTGTACAGTCAGTTTGTCCTACTCCTAGCACTGTACAGTGAGACTACACCCTCCCTCTGCCACAGGGCTTTACATTCGGACTGCCCCCCCCCCCCCCCCCCACCAACCCCAACCTGGGATCTACAACCAGACTTGAGTGCTCTGTACTGTCAGGCGGAACCTTTCAGTGGTACATTGCCAGACTAAATCAACCCCCAACACACACAGCCTCACTGGCCCAGAAGCCAGCCCCAGCCCCAGCTCATGATGGAGTGAACAGCTGGATGCACACAGTCTACAGGCAAACCGACCTGGAGAAAGACAGGGTTCAGCCAATGGAACGGCGTCAAGAGTCTATTCTGTCCCTCTAGTGCATGCAGCCTTCTGAGTCCCATTCACTGTCCAGCCTCCTCCTGGTTCCAGTGCTGTTGGTGAGGAGGCTTCCCCTGACTCCCCTCCCCAGCTCGGAATGATCAAACCACCCACCCCTCCCCTGCTGGCGGCTGGAGGAGAGGCTTCAAACCACCCAGACCCTGGCCTCCCCTCCTGGTGCCTCTATCTCACAGCCCTCTCTCATCATCATCGGAACAACTCCTACCTTCTTCATTGACCGAAGGAGACCTGTGTCATTGTTTGTCCCTCCTCCCCTGATCTCATCTGCACTGTTGATGTTGTTGGGGTCCAGGAGATGGATGGATTGTGGATGTAAATCCTCCTCCTCGTGTTCGTTGCGGGAGCAATCCCACTAAGCAAGCTCCCACTTCCACTTTCCCTAAGCAAGACAGATGCTTGCATTTGTAGAATGGATTTCACAACCTCCACGCTCCCCCCAAGTGCGCTGCACCAGCTGGGGTCTTCTGACAGATCACGTCATCGCCAACACCGCACCCAATCTGTACACAGCAAGATCCCTCAAACTGTACCGTGGCAACAACCCACTCACCTGACAGTACGCTGTTGGTGCAGATACAGGCAGTTTCCAGGAGGACAGGGAGAGCTCCCAAGCTCTAGAGTACTGTCGAGGGACCTCGGTCCAAATTGACCGAGCATTCCCTGTGTCCTCCTTACTTGGAGCATAGATAGTCCGAAGTTGTGGCATGCGTACTTGGGGTGTGGGGGCCACAGCTCGTTCACATGTGCTCACTGCCTCTTCCCCTCTGACTTTCCACATAGTGAGGTGCAGTACGTGGTTCTGCAGAACATCGCCTCCATGTCAATCAAGCGCCGGGTGAGTCACTACCCTGATCGTTCGAGCTGAAGTGGAGATAAGTCTCTGTCAGTCTGATGGGATTATCTTGTGGGTTATTGAACATTATTCTGTTTACCAGTGATCTTTGCCTGACTGTTATCTCCTGATTGTGAGGGAGGCCTGACGTTGGGAGTTAAGTCAGCTTTGCGAGGGGATGCAGCAGGTAGTGCAGCTGCCTCACTGCTTCTGCAGCCTGGGTTCAATCCTGATCTCCGGGCATTGTCCATGTGGTTTGCACTCTCCCCGTTGTGTGGGATTTTGTTGTGTCCTCCACTTACCTCCCAAGTTTGAAAGTTACAGCATAATTAGCCACTGTAAGTTTCTCGTGGTATGCAAAGAGTTGTGGAAACCTCGGGTGGGGGAGGGTGTTGATGGGAATGTGGGGAGAATAAATGGGATTAATGTCACTGGGTGGTTGTGAAAATTGAGTGGGGAGGAGGGCGCTTGTTTCCATGCTGTGTGACTCTGATGTTCGGGTACTCTGAGGGAGGATGGCACACTGGTGGGGGTGGGGGGAGATAATCACCAGACCAACTCAAGAGGAACCATGAATGTAGCTCACCCTGTACGAGAATGAATGACTGTCGGGTCTGAAGGGCCTGTGTTGCTTGAAGATCTGAAACTTAAGGGGAGATTTAGTGGAGGTACTGAAAATGAAGGAAAGTTTTTCTAGATCAGAGAAGAAACTTTTCATTGGTGACCTGATGAGAAAGGTCAAAGGTAACTGGGGCTGGGGATCCACAAACTACTGGAGGAACTCAGCGGGTCAGGCAACATCTATGAAGAGGGACATTCTGTGCTTCAGGCACATCAGATGAAAAGTCATTTTCGTCTATAGATCCTGCCTGACCTACTGAGTTCCTCCAGCACGTTGAGTTTGAATCTGCATTCTCTCATGCCCTGATGCTGGGTATAGGTTTGAACACTTTTCACACTATAAGTTGCTGTGGGCTAGGACGTTCTGTCAGTGACAGGGTAGATTCAACAGTGATCTTCCATAGAGAACGAGGTGCGCGCTTATGAAACCTGCAGGGCCCCGAACAGAGAGCAGTGATTAGACTCGTCGTTCCCTCAGTGAATGATGAGGCGTGAGGAGTGGAGTGTCATCTGTGCTGTGCATGGTCTATGAGCAGCAAGTGATGAGGAGAATAGAGGGGAGAGACCAGGGATGGTGGTGTGGAGATCTGAGTGAAGTTGTCATTCACTTCTCTGTGTGTGAGGTCCTTGATTCAAGCATAGAGTAGCAGATTAGTATCGGCCAGGGACTCTTCATAACATTTAGTTTTCTATTCCTCAGGGAATGTTTGAGCCTCATCTGAAGAGTTTTTACATCAGGTCCACAGACCCTACCCAGATTAAGGTGCTGAAGGTGAGCCACTCTTACAGACAATGTTGACTCTCTACGATGAGGATACACTCTGACTCTCCTTTCCTTGTCTTGCACAGTTGGAGGTCCTGACAAACTTGGCCAGCGAAACTAACATATCGACGATTCTCCGGGAATTCCAGGTGAGGAGGGGCAGAGCCTCAGAATAGAGGTACATCCCTTTAGGACAGAGATGAAAAGGAATTTCTTTAGCCAGAGGAGGGTGAATCTGTGGAATTCATCACCATGGATGGCAGTGGAAGCCAAGTTATTGGGTATATTTAAAACTGAGGTTGATACATTCTCAATTAGTAAGGGCATCAAATGTTGTGGGGAGAACGCAGGATAATGGGGTTAAGAGGGAAAATAAATCTGTCATGTTTGAATGGCAGGACAGGCTTGATGGGATGAATGGCCCAATTCTGCTTCAGTGGCTTTGGATGGTATGGTTTAAAGTGGCTAGTTCTGATTCAGACAGTCAGCAAGTTACTTGAAATTGGATGACTCCGTTCTGGGCCAGGAAGGCTGCAGTGATCACAGGGAGGAGATGAGATTTGGTTTCTCAAGTTTACTCATTTGTGCAGGGGTCGGGGTGGGAGTAAGATGGCGAGTTGTAGTGGCATCAGCCGGAAACTCGGGGCCGCTGCTGTGGATTAAGTGCTGGTAAATCTGTTTCACCTGAAAGGTCCATCTGGGTCCCTGACTTGGGGAGGGGAGGGAAGAGGATAAAAAGACAAGTATAGTTGCCTCAAGACGAGTGGTCAGTGGGGATAGAAGAGTGGCCAAGGAATCACAAAGGGAACAATCAGTTCGGAATGCTGAAGGGAGCAGGAAGGTTGATAGGGCAGTAAAGCAGGCATGCTTGCCTTTATTAGTTGAGTGATTGAGCTCAAGAGTTGGGAAGTTATATTGTAGCTTTATAAAATTCCCGTTAGGCCATATCCGGATTCATTTCTTCCTCCCCCCCCCCCCCCCCCCCCACCCCCCACAAACATTATGGGAAGGATTTCAAGGTTTTGGAGAGTATGCAGATGTGGTTTACCAGAACGCTTCCTGACTTGGAAGTATTGGCGTGTGGGCTAGTGGATAAGGCATCGGTCTAGTGATCTGAAGGTCACTGGTTCGAGCCTCAGCTGAGGCAGTGTGTTATGTCCTTGAGCAAGGCACTTAACTACACATTGCTCTGCGATGACACCGGTGTCAAGCTGCTTGGGTCCTAGTGCCCTTCCCTTGGACAACATTGGTGGCATGGAGAAGGGAAAGTTTGCAGCATGGGCAACTGCCGGTCTCCCATACAACCCTGCCCAGGCCTGCACCCTGGAAACCTTTCAAGGTGCAAATCCATGGTCTCATGAGACTAACGGATGCCTGTTACTAATACCTGACTTGGAAGATGTGTACTATACTGAGAAGTTGGACAATCTTGTTTTCTGTGGAGTAGGGAGAACTGATGGAGGTTTACAAGATCATGTGAGGCATAAATAGACATGGTGTATCTTCATCCGAGGGTTGAAATGTCTCATACCAGAGGACATGGTGAGAGAGGATCTAGGGAATCAAAGGAAATGTGGGAGCAAGGTTTTTTTACACAGGCAGTGATGGGTGGCTGGATGTGCTACCTGGAGTAATGGTGCAGCCAAATACGACTGAGGTGTTCAAGAAGCTCTTAGGCATATGAATATCCCTGATATAGGGGGAATAGTTGGTAGAAAGGATTAGTTTAGTTGTGCTTTCAACTTGAAATTTGATAGGGGGAAAATAAAGTCTGATGTAACAGTATTTCAGTGGAGTAAAGGAAATTACAGTGGTATGAGAGGAGTTGGCCTAAGTAACCTGGAAGGAGCTGCTGGCAGAGGAGCAATGGTGTGTATTTCTGGGAAAAATGAGGAAGGAACAGGATGTGTGTGTAGGGCTCCGTTAGTCTCGATAGACCATGGATTTGCGCCTTGGAAAGTTTCCAGGGCGCAAGCCTGGGCAAGGTTTTTTTTGTGGAAGACCGGCAGTTGCCCAAGCTGCAAGACTCCCCTCTCCACGCCACCAATGTTATCCAAGGTAAGGGCATTAGGTCCCATACAGCTTGGCACTGGTGTCGTCGCAGAGCAATGTGTGGTTAAGTGCCTTGCTCAAGGACAAACATGCAGCCTCAGCCAAGGCTCGAACTAGCTACCTTCAGATCACTAGACGAATGCCTTAACCACTTGGCCACGCGCCAACACAGGACATGTGTATTCCAAAAATGAAGAAATACTCAAATGATAAGATAATACAGCTATAGCTGACATGGGGAAGTCAAAGCTATTGTAAAAGCAAAAGAAAGGGCATACAACAAACCAAAAATTAGTGGGAAGACAGAGGAATGGGAACTTTTTAAAAACTTAGAGAGCAAACTAAAAAATCATTAGAAGGGAAAAGATGAAATATGAAAGCAAGCTAGCAAATAATATCAAAGTGGATAGTAAAAGTTTTTTCAAGTATGTTAAAAATATAAGAGAAGTGAGAGTGGATATAGGACCACTAGAAAATGAGGCAGGAGAAATAATAATGGGGGACAAGGAGATGGCTGATGAACTAAATGAGTATTTTGCATCCATCTTCACTGTGGAAGACACTAACAGTATGCCTGATGTTGTAGTGCATGAAGGAAGAGAAGTGGGTGTAGTTACTATTACAAGAGAGAAGGTGCTCAAAAAGCTGAAAGACCTAAAGGTGCATAAGTCACCTGTACCAGAGGAACTGCACCCTAGGGTTCTGAAAGAGATAGCGTTAGAGATTGTGGTGGCATTAGCAAAGATCTATCAAAGATCATTGGACTCTGGTATGGTGTCAGAGTACTGGAAAATTCCAAATGTTACTCCAGGAGTAAGGCAGCAGAAAGGAATTTATAGACAAGTCTGCCTGACCTCAGTGGTTGGGAAGATGTTCGAGTCAATTGTTAAGGATGAGGTGATGGAGTACTTGGTGACACAGGACAAAATAGTACAAAGTCAACATGGTTTCCTTCAGGGAAAATCCTGCCTGACAAACCTATTGGAATCTTTTGAGGAGATTACAAGTAGGATAGATAAAGGGGATGCGGTAGATGTTGTATATTTGGACTTTCAGAAGGCCATTGACAAGGTGCCACACATGAGGCTGCTTCCCAAGTTAAGAGCCCGTGGTATTACAGGAGTTACTCACATGTTTAGAGCATTGGCAGATCGGTAGGAGACAGTGAGTGGAATATAAGGATCCTTTTCTGGTTGGCTGCCAGTGACTAGTGGTGTTCCGCAGGGGTTGGTGTAAAGACAACTTCTTTTTATGCTGTATATAAATAATTTAGATGATGGAATAGATGGCTTTGTTGCCAAGTTTGCAGATGATACGAAGATTGGTGGAGGGGCAGGTAGTGTTGAGGGAAACAGGTAGGATGCAGAAGGACTTAGACAGATTAGGAGAATGGGCAAGAAAGTGGCAAATGAAATACCATGTTGGAAAATGCATGGTCATGCACTTTGGTAGTAGAAATAAATGTGCAGCCAATTTTCTGAACAGGGAGAAAATCCAGCAATCTGAGATGCAGAGGGACTTGGGAGTCCTTGTGCAGAACACCCTTAAAAGTTAACTTGCAGGTTGAGTCGGTGGTAACGAAGGCAAATGCCACGTTAGCATTCATTTCAAGGGGTCTAGAATACAAGAGCAGGGATGTGATGATGAGGCTTTATAAGGCACTGGTGAGGCCTCACCTTGAGTATTGTGAACAGTTTTGAGCCCCTCATCTTAGAAAAGATGTGCTGCCATTGGAGATGGTCCAGGGGAGGTTCGCAAGGATGATTCCAGGAATGAAAGGGTTATCATACAAGGAATATTTGATGGTTCTGGGTCTGTACTTGCTGGATTTCAGAAGGATGAAGGGGAATCTCATTGAAACCTTTCAGATGTAGGAAGGCCTAGACAGAGTAGATGTGGAAAGGATGTTTCCCATGATGGGAGAGTCTAGCACAAGAGGCTCACAGCCTCAGGGTAGAGGGGTGTCCTTTCAAAACAGAGATGCGGCAATTTTTTTTTAGCCAAATGGTGGTGAATTTGTGGAATTTGTTGCCACGTGCAGCTGTGGAGGCCAAGTTGTTGGCTGTAATTAAGGGTTCTTGATTGGACATGGCATCAAAGGTTATGGGGAAAAGGCCAGGAACTGAGGTTGAAGAGGAGAAAAAAAAAGGTCAGCCTCAATGGAATGGTGGAGCAGACTTGATGGTCCATTTGGCCTAATTCTGCTCCTATGTTTTATGGTCTTAATGGCTTTTGATTACTTTGACTACTCTGGTACACCATTGAATTTGAATTTATTTAAATCTTACATCAGTCCCACAATGTGAGGGAGTAAAAATCATTGCATTATGACTCTGTCGCAATGTACAGACATGTGAATTTATGTCTAATGGCTTGTAGAAAGAAGCTGTCCCGTTGCCTGTTGGTCCTGGCTTTAAAACTGTAGTATCGTTTGCCAGATGGAAGCAGCTGAAACAGTTTACGGTTGGGGTGACTGTGTCCCCAAAAATCTTACAGGTCTTCTTTACGTAAATTCAAATTCAAATTGAAAGTATCCTGACTGGCTGCATCATGGCCAATTACAGTAATTCAAATAGGCAGGAATATAAGAAGCTGTAGAGAGTACTGGTCTCAGCCCAATACATCACGGGCACTTTGCACTCCACCATCGAAATTAACTTATGAGGTGCTGCCTCATGTAGGCAAGATCCAACAAAGATCCTCATCCTCTGGGCAGGAGGTACTGAAGTCTGAAGTCCCACACTACTTGGTTCAAGAACAGCTACTTCATTATCAAAGTACAGTGGATTCCAGTTAGTTGGGCCATTGGTTAATCAGGACAGTAGATTATTTGGGACAACTCTTAAAGAACAAAAACTAATTGAGAAACTAATTGGAATTCCCTTTGTTTATTTGGAATGCTGTGCCGCTTAATTGCAGCAGGAGACTGTTGCTGAACAGCTTCTAACTAGCATCAGCCGTGTGCACTTGTGTAGCCATTAGACACAGCACTGTGGTTCGAGTCAACAGTGATTTTTGTCACTGATATTTGGTGAGAAAGAAACAGTAAGACAAATCAGAACTGTTTTGCTCACTCAAGCAACAAGGCTTAGAGATGCCAGAAACGACCAGGAGTGAAAATTAAACAATTTCACTAATTCAGTAAGTTAGAAACTTTGAAGGATCTGAAGATACAGACAATTATTTTGAAATTTACAATGAAAATGAAGATTTGGAAGATGTAGAAGTCAACAGTCCATTATCTGCACCAGGTGTCTGTGCTGATTTTTTCTTTTAAAGTCAAAAGAATGTGACACAGATGAATTCCTCTGTTGATTAGGATCTAATTTACAATTTTATAGTATTGCAGTAGTATTGGTAATGTACTTATTTTATTTAAATACATAATTAGTTAATAAGTTTGTCTTTTTTTATACCTTTAACTGCTTGCATGAAACTTTGGCTAATTGGGCAGTGCTTAATTAGGCCAAAACGTACTGGTCCCGATGTGTCCCAATTAACTAGGATCCACTCCACCCATATGTCACCATTTGCAATCCTGAGATTCATTTTCTTGCAGGCATTCACATGAAACACAAAAGACACAATAGAATCAAAGACTGCACCCCCCCCCCCCCCAATTGGATGGACAACATCCTGTGTGGAAAATACAACAAACTGCAAATACTAAATAAGGAAAAAAACAAAATAATAATAATAAATAAATAAGCACTAGATTTTGAGAAAATGAGTTGCAGAGACTTTGAAAGTGAGCCCAGGGGTTGTGGAGACAGTTCAGCAATGGGGTGAATGAAGTTGAGTGATGTTCAAGAGCCTGATGGTTGTGGAGTAATAACAGTTTCTGATCCTGGTGGTGTATGTCCTGTACCTTCTTGATGGCAGAAGTGAGAAAAGAGCATGGACTGGATGGTGTGAGTCCTTGATGATAGATGCAGCTTTCCTGCGACAATGCTTCCATGTCGATGTGATAACACAGTGGAATTTAAAGTTGTTGACCCTCTCCAACTTTGATTTCCCAATGAGAACTGGCTCATGGACCTCTGGTTTCCTCCTCCTCAAGGCAATAGTCAGCTTCTTGGTCTTGCTGACTTTGAGTGAGAGGGTGGTGTTGCGGCACCACTCAGCAAGATTTTCAGTCTCTCTCCTACATGCCGATTCATCACCAATCTTTGACTGGGATAGTAACAGTGGTGGCATCAACAAACTTAAATATGACGTTGGAGTTGTGCTTAGCCTCTCAGTCATTAGTGTGAAGTGAGTAGAGCAGGGGGTGTCGTGGTTTCTCGTGCCCCACAAATGACCAGGAGATGCAGAAGATTCTTCAAGAAGGGTTAAACTTTAATTTGCAAATCAAAGCTGAGACAGTCATTGAGCTAGTCGCTGATTGCCCACCGATCCTTGTACATAGCGTTTTTTATAGCAATCTCCTTGGTTTAGTTACATTAGCATATCCAATCGGTCTATAGTTGCGAATCACTAGTACATCCGCCACTATTGTTTCTACCCATTGACTTAATCATGTTCTAATCTACATCTCTTAGCTACCTCTCATTAACACACCATTGTCTTCTACATTAAGATTTCGTTCTCCTACTAAATTGGATACATGCATAGCAAATAGCAAGTTCAAAGCTGACTACATAGTTTTGGTTACACAGCAAACAATGCAACTTTTATACTCCAATATATCTCCCCTTTGAGACCCATAGGGTCTCACACAGAGAAAGAAGACTAAGAGTCCGCGCACCAAAGCCCCAATAAACTCAAGCACTTATTCCCAAATCTCGGGTTAAACTATAATTTTCTGCGCCGACCTCAAAGTATTCTTTCCCTGTTACCCTGGGCATCTGAGCCAAAAACCTGTCCCTTTGTACCTGAGACAGGGAAAAAAACTCAGAAGCCCTTACAATCTATTCCTACACTGTCGTTTTGCTCTAGTTCATCCTGCAGGTGTTGTAGGCTGTAACGATACATTTTCGGTGTTTCTTTCTCCACTAAGTTTGCTTCAGTAATTGCCACGAGCATCGGAAATTGTTTGGTTGCAGCGCGCACTACAAAAGACTTGAGACAAGGGAGAAAAACAGCACAGCGCAAGCGCACAGCTCAACAATACAATACTGACAGTTATTGCCATTTTAGTCAGCCATGCTTCCCATCCTCCGAGTCTACTTTCTAACCAGTCAAATGACTGATGTCCGAACCCTGCATTCTGTTTAACTTCCTTTCTTAGACTTTTCAACTTATGCATTGCCTTAGTAAATGATCCTTCTTTATTTTCTTTATCACTTCCCCCCCCTTGCACAATGGTCAATCCCATGCGCTTCTGAAATCGAATCATCAGTAGAGGGGTGGGTGCTACCAACAAACTGTCTTCCATGCTCCACAAGCCTTCCGGGTTCTGCTTGGCCCCCCTTCATCTCCACATTGTCTGTTCTGCCAAAGTTGCCTTACCTTGTATTTCAATTAGGTCCTCTACCACAGGTTCTGGAGCTAGGCTTACCTGGGGGGCAATGACAGCTGACATACATCCATACGCTTTTCTGGCTGCCTCATCCGCAGCTTGATTTCTCTTTTTTATTACATCATTTCCCTTTTTATGTGCCTGGTATTTTACTATAGCCAATGCTTTAGGTTTCATAATGGCTTTTATTAAGTCTAGAATTCACTGACAATGTTGTATAGGATCTCCATTGCTTTTTTTAAAACCTCTCTGTTTCCACACTGCCCTGAACAACTGGCGTACTCCATGAGCATATGCCGAATCAGTATAGATGTCTACTTTCTCACCTTCCATCATTTCACATGCAGTTGTCAGGGCTTTGATTTCCGCTAGTTGGGCGGTACACGGTTGGGGACAGGACTTCATCCTAATAATCTTATAGCTCGACTGATCCTGCTGCACTACTGAGAACCCTGCATGATTTCCATCATAATCCCTATAACAAGAGCCAGCTATGAACAGAACCTTTTTATCTGCATCCTCTAGTGGTTCTGTCCGTAAATCTGCTCTCAATTTGGCAAATGCCATCGTCTTCCCTACACAATCATGGGGTTCTCCTTCATAGCCCAAAGGGACAAAATCGGTTATATTACTGGTAGTGCATCTCTGTATAGTTATGTCAGGAAATGTCAATAGCATCTGATACGCCTCTATCCTGGCTGGCGTCAGCACAAATTTCCCTCTTTCCTGCAATTCTGCTACCTTGTGGTGTGTGTACAGAGTCACAGGATAGCCCAGGGTTATAGATGATGCCTTTTCAAATGCATAGTACAGCGCCGCCAATCCCTGATAACCGGGGTGGATACCCCTGAGCCACCTCATCTAGTCTCGTACTGTAGTATGCTATCGGCTGCTTTGCTTTTCCCGTGCCTGTCTCTTGTGTTAGAACCGCTGTGACATAACCCTCCTGTCAGTTGGTTACATACAAATGAAAAACCTTCTTGTAGTCAGGCAAAGCTAATGCTGGTGCTGACCGCAATTCCTGCTTAATAGTGTTGAAAGCTATCTCCGCCTCTCCATTCCACTGTAAGCCGTTCTTCAAATTTGTATGTCCTGCTTCTTTCATTATCTTTCTCAAAAGGTGCCACAATCTCAGCATATTCTTCTATCCAATCTGAGCTGTACCCTGCCATTCCCAAAGATGTCATCATCTGCCCTACAGTCTGGGGTTTTGGGGCCTTAGTTATTGCCTCAATCTGATCTGGTGCTATCGCCTTCACTCTCTTGGATATTACCCTGCCTAAGTATTCCACTTGCTGCATGCAAAATTGCAGTTTCTTTTTGGATACTTTGTCCTCCGTGCGCCAGCTTCTCTAACAGAGTTATAGTGTCCTGCTCACACTGTTCCTTACTGTGGGAGCAAATCAACAGGTCATCCACATACTGTAACAATGTACTTTCCAATGGTATGCCCTGTAGGTCTGCCTTCAATACCTGATTAAAATCATGTGGTGAATGTTTAAGCCCTTGCGGCATTCTGGTATAGGTATACTGAGCACCTCTAAGTAAATGCAAACAGATACTGACACTGGTCGGCTTGAGGAATGCTGAAGAAAGCCGAACACAAATCAATCACTAAAAAGTAACTTGCTTCTAGTGGAACATTAGTCAAAAGCGTGTGTGGGTTGGGGACTACCGCTGGCCATTCCTCTACCACATCATTTACCGCTTGCAAATCATGCACCAATCTCCACTTAGATTTATCTGCTTTTAAGACCGGCAGCAACGGGGTATTGCATGGACTGTTTGTTCTTTTAAGCACTCCTATTTCAAGAAACCCCTGCACTGTCAATGCTATTCCCTCTTCTTCTGGTCTTAGAGGATATTGTGGTCTCCTGGGTGTAATTGCTCCCCTTTTCAGCCTTATTTCCACCGGACTAGCTGTTTTTATTTTCCCTACATCTGTGTCATGCTGTGACCACAGAATAGATGGCAACTCATCTAATCTTCTATCTTTCTGCTGGCCTCTTTCCTTTCCCAGCAATGGCATGTGTGGTTGGGGAGTTATTTCGACCTCTCTCACTGTCCCTACCATATCTACACTTAGCATTATTTTAATGCAATTGTTGTCTTCTGATATCCACACCTCTGGCGTGATTTTCCTCCACACTGTTACGGTTTCAGCACTCTTAACTAAGGGTCCTAAGTCTTTAGACTGATATCCCTTGTTTACCAACAACATTACATGGGGCGCAGCCTCTGGTATCCTGTACCATTTTTCTAAAAAGGTATTCCACTTAACTTGTAAACCTGCCCCTTGCTTTCAAATTATCACAGCCTCCCCTTCCAGGTGCAGTTGGGTACATGCCTCCAGGTGCCATCTCTCCTCTAACTCTCTGTTCTGAGTCTCATCAAAAATCACTGTACAATGTAGCTCAGATTTGGGCATTACAGCCCTGGGTAATATAGCCTGCACGTCCTTTTTCCATTTTTCCCAGGTTTCCTGAATCTGATCTGCGATGTCTCCTATCCAAAAGACATTAGCCTTCTTGTCTTCTCGCACTATCAATTGAGCCCCTGCTCTTTCCACACTCAGCCCATTTCTGGTGCATTCTAATTTTAATTCCAGTTTCAATAAGGCATCTCCTGCCTAACAAATTAATCGGAGTTCCTTTAAATACTAGCACCGGCAAAACAATTCCTTTATTTCCATTCTCAACTGCACTGGAGCTGTACACTGTGTCAACTGTGTTTTCCCCGAGAACTCTACCGTCTTAATAAACTTTCCTGACATGGGAAGGTAAAGGGCATACTGTGGCTGTACACAGTGTACCTGGCTCCAGTATCTATCATCATTGGTGTCAGTTGCCCTTCTAACATAACCTGAACAATGGGGTCCTCGTCTGCCTCCCTTTTTATTATTGGGTAATGTCCTTTCCCACTCGAGTTCTCGGGGCACCCCACCCCTAATACCTCGCATAGGGGTTCACAGGTCCACTTGGGCCTGTGGGGGCTGGTCCTTGGCTAAACTTTAGTTCCCTTCTTATCGGTTCCTGCTGGTGTGTGATAGGCTGGTGTGTAAACGGACAATCTCTTCTCATGTGACCTGGCTGATTACATTCCCAGCACAATCTCTCTACCTCTCTTTCCCCCTGTTTCCTCACTGGTCCCCTCTGCCCATAGCTCCTCTGTCCCCCTCCTTGGGACTTCCAGTCCTGTCTGGACTGTTTGAATTTAGTCTGTTCCTGATAGGGCGTTTGTGGGAATGCTCCTCCAAAGACGTTGATTATTGGTATGGGGTTTTCCAGCCCTTGTCTTACAGTATGATCGGTTCCTCCATATAGTGGTGCTTCATCCAGTTCGATGGCTGTACTCGGACCGGTGGTTGCTGGCAGCATCTTCTTGCTTTTCTCTTTTTCCTTCTTTTTGAGTTCTTCGAGCTGCATTTGTATTAACTTTCTTTGCACCTCTTCCTGCTGCTCAGCCAACCTTCGTTTGTCTTTCCGGTCCTTCTCAACCGCATGGACTACGTGGTCTCTAAATTCTTGTGGGGTCATTGACGTCAGCCCAACCAGTTTGGATTTTACTTGCGGAGGCATTGCATTCAAAATGCTATGTCGGAACAGTGTGGTGATAAATAAGCTATTCTCCACCTCTTGCTCAGTCTCCAGTCTCCACCTTTTCAACTGGTTTTCTACGTAGGCTGCTGGGTTTTCAGTGTCTCCCAGTGGATCCCCCTTTAAGGCTTTCGTGGATAAAGCTTCCTGAGGGCCTGCTATACCCTCTGCCTCACTCTGTCAAACCCGTCTCCATCAGTTCTCGGGTTGTTCACGTTTACTATGCCAGCCATTTCCATTAGTTCGTTAAATTTGGAGGTCCCCATCAACCTTATCAATAGTGCCTTCAAATCTCCCATAGCCAATAATCGTCCCGCTGTTTCTTCTTCTAAGGCTCTAATCCATTTCCCTGCTCCTTCATGTAGATTGGGCAGAGTGTTTTTCAGCCCCTCTAGGTCCTGGGATCCCCAAGGGATATGCTGCACTTGTCCTGATCCTTTAACTAACAACATCATTCTTCCTCCTCCTTCCCACCTGCCCTGGCTCTCCTCCTCGCCTGACTCCCCATCTGTCTCAGGGTATGTCTTTACTGCCTCCCACACAAATGTCTCCGGGGTCGTCGTCTTCCCTCCGTCTCCCTGTGGAGTCCTTCCTTTCTGTCTTGATTCAATACTTGGTTGGCCCCTGGAGTATTTTTCGCATTTCGTCTGGCAATCCCCTCTCAGTAACTTATCTAGCTCTCTCTCTACTTCCGTAAGTCGCTCCCCTACCGCCTCCTTCTGCTCTTCTAGGCTTCTGCCTCCTACCTCTTCCCCACAAATTCTCGTATCCTCTCTCCACTTAACTCTTGCTCCTCCAATGAGTCACCTTCTCTTCCTTCCTGTCCGTGTCTGTACATCTGTGGCAGGGACTCCTCATGATCCTTACTCGTGCTAGATTCCCTTCTCTTGTGTTTCTCCAAGAGTCTCATCTCCTATCTCTTTTCCACTTCCTCTTGAATGCCTCATCTCTTCCTGCCCTGATGAGCCACTTTCTTTTCTAGTCTGTTTATTTCTGTGGTATAACCGATACTCCTCATACTCCTTTTCCTCTCTCAAGTATTTCATCCATTCAATCTCTTCTTTCATTTCTCTCTTTGCCTGTTCCAC
Source organism: Hypanus sabinus (assembly GCF_030144855.1). Taxonomy (NCBI): domain Eukaryota; kingdom Metazoa; phylum Chordata; class Chondrichthyes; order Myliobatiformes; family Dasyatidae; genus Hypanus; species Hypanus sabinus. The sequence continues at coordinate 18,588,493 of NC_082726.1, forward strand.
CTTTATCCTTTCTGCCTGTATCTCCTTCCATATCGCTGCTTTTTCCTTCTCGTATTGTCTTTTTTCCTCCTCATTATCCCAACTTGTACATCTCCCTGCATGTTTACTGTTCCCGTCAGCAGGGGGCACTGCTTAGGGGTTCCTTCCTCATTATAGGGAGGGGGCTTTGCTGTTTCTTTCGCATCCGGGTACGGAGCTGAAGCCAGCTTCTCACTGTACCTTCCTCTCTCTAACAGGCTGTTTCTCCAGCACCTTAGTGTCTTCCTCACTTGTAATCAATATTCTACCTGTCCTCCTCAGCCTTTCCCCCTCCGTTCTGAAGAGTTTTAGCACTTCCATTTCTCTTTTTTTTTGCCCTCTTTTCTTAGATTTATCTTTTGGTTTGTAATTTTTAATTAGTGCCTCCATTTCTCCGTACAAGCTTACATCAAACATTCCTTCTCTTGACCATTTTGTGACCAGGTTTTTGGTTCACTTTTCCCATTTTTCTGAAGTTTTTGTGATCTCATATTTATTTACCAGGATTTTTTTGCTCAGAATCTCTACTGCCATTCCTTTACCTGTCGTGTTGTTCTCTCTTTTTAAGGTATTTCAGAGATTCACAGTTCGTTTACTGGATGATAATGCTTACTCTAATTATTTGCCTAGTCCGGTGGTCGGCAACCCGCGGCTCCGGAGCCACATGTAGCTCTTTTACGTCTGTGCTGCGGCTCCCTGTTGCTTAGGGAAATAATTGGTCAGTATTTAATTAAAATGTATTTTATGTTAGTTTGTTAGTTTTTGAAATGTAATTCTAAATTTGAAGATTATGGTGATCTTGTACAATCTAATTAAGATGTTGTGGCAACCCATTTCCTGACACATCCGAACCGGCTCACAATTAGCCAGCGTTCAGGCTAAGGGAGATAGCCTACGGGGGTTTGTGAGTACGTGTCTTTTGCAGCATCTGCGCCCATGGGGGGCGGGTTGAGGGAAGCTGAAAAGCAGGGCTGTTTAGTTTGAATAAAGCTATCTTTGACTGCAGTTTACTGACTGCGTGTAGCACACCGCTACAACGTGTTTTTATCGCTGGCTGTCCAGAGGGAAGGTGCTGAAACGCTTTGTCGCGTGTCTGGAAGAAGTGAAAACTTTCCTGGGCAGCAAAGGGCTCACCTTTCCTGAGCTGGAAAAGCCAGAGTGGCTGGAAAAGCTACACTTCATGGTAGACATGACAGCGCACCTGAACACGCTGAACACAGCTCTTCGGGGAAAGGACGTACAGCCCTGCACATGTTGGAGGATGTTTTGGCATTCGAGCGCAACTTGACAGTGCTTGCCAGAGATTTACAGAAAGGCACATTGTCTCACTTCCCCAATTTGAGAGAGTTCAAACAAGGTCACGACATGATAAATTCGGAGTATTTACATTCTGCAATCATCGCAATGCAAACATCGTTTGGGAAACGTTTCTGTGAGTTCAGAGAGGAAAAAAAAACATTATCCTTCCCGGTCACTCCCCTAAGCATCGATCCATCCCTACTGAATACGACTGCATTGTCAGGTGTGAGTCAACCTGACCATGTATGATAAATATTTTAATTGCCTGTTATTTTACGTGTATTCATATGTTTTCATTGTTCAGTGAAATAGTCCTTTTATTTTTCAGATTGACAGCTGGCTGACGTTATTTTTGGTTTGCTGCTGGCGGCAAATTTAAGTTTGGCGTTTTTCATAAATACAAGAAGGACTCAAATAGACGTTGAATATTTTACTTAAAAGTAACCTTCAACCCAACGTCTTTTTTTCGGAGTTCAAAATGTTTTTGTTGCATGCAGAAATGTAATTTAGTTTTCTCTGCAGGAGTTCATCAATTTCATAAATGCAACACATTATAGTTTGTTTATACATAGCATAAAGGCAAAACAAAACGTTGTATGCAGTGTTATTTCATTTTAAATGTCAAACGGGTTTTGCGGCTCCCAGTGTTTTCTTTTCTGTGGGAAACGGGTCCAAGTGGCTCTTTCAGTGGTAAAGGTTGCTGACCCCTGGCCTAGTCTATCGTCTACCTACCAGCACTTTAAACTATATTGGACTGTCCTTGTTTCCTATTCTGTTCTGCCCGTACAGACCTCTATTCAGTGCGGTATCCACAGAACTTTCTCTTTAAATCTCGTCTATTCAGACCCTTATTTCTTAAGGCGGTATCCACGAGGATTTTCTCTATTTTCCTTTCCCTGCCCGTTCAGACCTTCGTTTCATATGAATCAGTATCCACAGGGATTTTCTCTATTTTTCCTTTCCCTGCCCGTTCAGACCTTCATTTCATATGAAGCGGTATCCACAGGGATTTTCTCTATGCACCTTGTCGATTCAGACCCTTATCTCTTAAGGCGGTATCCACGAGGATTTTCTCTATTTTCCTTTCCCTGCCCATTCAGACCTTCGTTTCATTTGAAGCGGTATCCATAGGGACTTACCAACACCACGTGGAATTTTTCTTCACTTAACTTCTTATTAGCTTAGTTGTACTTACCCTCACTGCAGTGTTCTTGATCAATCCTCTGAGCCTCCTGTTAACCCCCAATCCTGCCAGATTCTTTGGACCGTGAGAGACCCTTCGGCAGTGGTTCCACACTTCTGAGACTCCAAGACCTCCCCAAAACCAACAGAATTCTTAGTCCAAATTGTCGCAAAAAGCGCTTACCTTTTGTTTGGGTGCACCCTTATTTCTGTTAGCCCTGTGGGGTTCCTTAGAGGACTGAGAAGCGTCCACAATCTGCTGTTTCCTTTCTACGGGTCTCTTTCTGGTCCTGCCACGGTCGCCAATTTTGTTGTGGTTTCTCGTGCCCCACAAATGACCAGGAGACACAGAAGATTCTTCAAGAAGAGTTAAACTTTAATTTGCAAATCAAAGCTGAGACAGTCATTGAGCTAGTCGCTGATTGCCCACCGATCCTTGTACATAGTATTTTTTATAGCAATCTCCTGGTTTAGTCACATTAGCATATCCAATCGGTCTACAGTTGCGTATCACTAGTACATCCGCCACTGTTGTTTCTACCCATTGACTTAATCATGTTCTAATCTACATCTCTTAGCTACCTCTCATTAACACACCATTGTCTTCTACATTCTTAAGATTTCATTCTCCTACTAAACTAGATACATGCATAGCAAATAGCAAGTTCAAAGCTGACTACATAGTTTTGGTTAGCAAACTCAAAGCTGACTACATAATCTACATCTCTTAGCTACCTCTCATTAACAGACCATTGTCTTCTACATTCTTAAGATTTTGTTCTCCTACTAAAGTGGATACATGAATAGCAAATAGCAAGTTCAAAGCTGACTACATAGTTTTGGTTACACAGTAAACAATGCAACTTTTATACTCCAATAGGGGCTCAGCACTGAGTGCACTTGTAGTGCACTTGTGCTGATGGAGATTGTGAAAGAGATGTTGTTGCCAATCCAAGCTGATTGGGGTCTACAAGTGAGGAAATCGAGGATCGTGTTGCACAAGGAGGTAGTAAGGCCAAGTTCTTGAAGCTTATTGATTAGATTTGAGGAGATGATGATATTGAATGCCGAGCTGTAGTGAATGAAGATCATCCTGATGTGTGTATCTAGATGTTCCAAATGTTACTTTCGTTGAATCACTTGGTTCTTCAACCAAGCACTACAATGCTAATCACTTCCTCATTCTAGCAACAAATGATTACTTTGCATGGCGATGTACTTTTGTTTTGTTCTTGTTGTGTTCTTTCTTGTAAAAATTGTGTATAGTTTATACTTAAAGTATCTTTACCTTATGAATGTTGCTTATATGATGCAATGTGCCTGTGATACTGCTGCAGGTAAGCTTTTCATTGTACCTGTGCAGGCAGTTGTGCACGTGACAAACTCAGCTTTGACTTTGAAGGAGGAGGGGAGCCGTAGAGAATAGTGAGGGTGAGCAAGAGGAGGGATTGGAGAGCATAGCAACAGCAGGCGGACCAGTGTAGATGTGCTCCTCTACAGTGTGTTCCCTTTGCTTGGTTCAGTGAAGCTCCCTTTAGTAGTGATGTGTGAGTTGATGAATTAAATGATTTTACCCGTTTTTCTGAATTGGTGAATATTGGAAGTTTTTGTGACCTTTAGTTCTGAATATCAGTGTTGGTTTTGCTGAACCAGTGATTATTGGTGTTTTGTATTGTGGTTTTGTGCATCTTACAACACAGGAGATAGTTTGGCCCATTGCATCTGTGCCAGCTCTCAGAGCTATCCCATTGACTCAATCCCCATGCTAATCCCATTGACTCATTCCCCCCACTATCCATTGACCCATCCCCCCATTATCCCATTGACCCATCCCCCCACTATCCCATTGACCCATCCCCCCACTATCCCATTGACCCATCCCCCCACTATCCCATTGACCCATTCCCCCACTATCCCATTGACCCATTCCCCCACTATCCCATTGACCCAATCCCCCACTATCCCATTGACCCAATCCCCCACTATCCCATTGACCCAATCCCCCACTATCCCATTGACCCATTCCCCACTATCCCATTGACCCATTCCCCACTATCCCATTGACCCATTCTCCACTATCCCATTCACCCAATCCCCCGCTATCCCATTGACATCCCCCTGCTATCCCATTGACTCATCCCCCCACTATCCCATTGGCCCATTCCCCCCGCTATCCCATTGGCCCATTCCCCCCGCTATCCCATTGGCCCAATCCCCCCGCTATCCCATTGACCCAATCCCTCCGCTATCCCATTGACCCCAGTCCCCCCACTATCCCATTGACCCCAGTCCCCCCTCACTAACCCATTGACTCAGCCCCCCACTTACTCTCCTGCAACCTTCCCATTCATTCCCATTATCTATTCTCAGGATCTATCACTCACCCACATAATTGTGCTAGTTAACCCACCAACCTGGTCATCTTTGGGATTTGGGAGGAAACTGGAGCAGGGGAAAGCCACAGAGTCAAAGGGTGAATGTGCAAACACCACACCCGAAGTCAGCATTGAACCAGGATCGCTGCAGATGAGAGGCAGTGGGTTCTATTGGCTGTGCATTGTTGCAGCAGCTTCAGCGTATCATTTAACTTTTATTTTTTCTCCCCCATCTTCTTGTAAAACAGTAGATGTTTGATCTGGGACATGCGAGCACATTGAAAGGAAACTCAATAATTGGCAAGGAAATGAAATGTAGTACCTTATGCATCACGTGATCAAATTCATCAGATGGGTTGTCGAGTGATTAAATCTCCAGGAGTACATGAAGGCAGAACTGGAGCCGCGATGTTTACAAGGAGATGTTAATGAAACGGACAAGTGGTGGGGGTGGTGTGAAGAAGCAAGTGGGTTAGAAGCTGCGCGCTGTGAGGTGTAAACTCAATACTGGAGCGATTGTAGAAAGCTGATTCCTCAGAGCTGTAGGTTCTGTTTGAAGAACATTAACCTTTCAGTGGGTGAGGACAGTGACAAAGATAACAAGATTCAAGATTGTTTATTATGATTGTTCAGTAGAAGAGTGTAAAGCAGAACAAAGTAATTGTTACATTGATCCCATGCAGCATAAAAACAGAAGGAACACAATAAAGAAACACAAAAAAATCAACTTAAGAATAAAAGCAACCCTGTGAAATGCAATGTACAATTATCTGTTGTATACGTAGACTGCTTTTATGTGCATGAAGTGATGCTGGGTGAAGTGTATGCAGGGGTGGTGGGGGTGGGTTAATGGATGAAGGTGTTGATCAGCCTGACAGCTTGGGGGAAGTAAATGTTTTTGAGTCCGATGTTTCTGGCGTTGGTGCTGTGTAGTCTGTTCTCTGGGGGTGGGATAAACAGTCCATTTTAAAAAAGGATCAAATGCAATGAATAAGCTCTTCTCGAGCTTCCAGCCGGGTACAGGTGTTGATTATAACCGACGTTTCAATGACAAACTCTGCCATCTTCATCAGGGTTGATTCCCGGGGCAGGTCTAGTCAGGTGGTATTTATATCCCTGTCGTCTGCCCTCCTGATTTCTGTAAGCAGGGTGGGTGGGATCCTTCATGATATTGTTGGCCTCTCTTTGGCACGTTACTGTATATATGTTCTGGATGGTGAGTTGACGAGTACCGGTGATGCATTGGGCAGTTTTAACTACGTATTGCAGAGCTCTCCTGTATGCTGCAGTCAGGCCAGCTTGGATACTCCCTGCTTCCCACCTCACCCACATACAAAAATCCCAGGTTTTAGAGTCATACAGCGAGAACAGATCCTAAAGGCAGCCTGCTCTGTGCTGACCAAGAATGTCCCACCATAAGGGTCTTGTCAGCATGGATCCTTAGGTGGTCAACCTTCCCAGGAGTTCCCTGTTTGACCAGTTTGCCTTCTGATGGACTCAAGGAACCTATGGACGAGTAACCATCTCTCTTTGATCTGAATGCTTCAGTTTAAACAAGAGGTCAGACTGAGGTCATATGGGTATTGGCTCCAACGTAACTCGAGTAAAGAAAGCCAGGCAGACGACAGTAGGGAACACGCACAAAATGCTGGAGGAACTCAGCAGGCCGGGCAGCATCAATGGAAAAGAGTAAACAGTCGACATTTCTGGCCAAAACCCTTCAGCGGAACTGGAGGGAAAAAAGATGAGGTGTATGTTTAAAAGGTGGGGAGAGGGGATGGAGAAACACAAGGTGTCAAGTGAAACCAGACGTGGGACGGGGAATGTAAAAGAAGACAGAAGGCTGTGGAAGAAAGAAGGGGGTGGAGGAGCACCAGAGGGAGGCGATGGGAAGGCAAGAAGATAAGATGAGAGAGAGGGAAGGGAATGGTGAAGGGGAGGAGGTGGGACATTATCACAAGTTTGAGAAATCACTACAACACTAGGGCTGGTGGAGCAGCTGCCAGAGGGGTGAGATGACTTCCAGATTCCATGGTTGAAGGGGAGGTTCTGCATTTCCGCTTCATCTTTCTTAAACAGGACAAAAACAGGCCATTCAGCCCATCAAGTCTGTGCTGACTGCCAATCATTCATTTGCAGTATTCCTTCATTAACCCACTTCTTAATTCCACCCCCCCCCCCGCATTACCATTAATTCCTTCCAGAATCTCACACAGCTACTCACCAGGGACGATTTACAGTGGCCAGTTAACCCACCGACCTGCGCACTTTGGGGCGTGGGAGGAAAACAAAGCCCTCGGGTGTGGGTTTGGTGAGAGGGAGCCACAGTCACAGGAAGAACATGCATATTCCCCGCAGACAGCACCCAAGACATTGTCAGTGTCACAAGCTCTATATTAATCTCTTGGTCACTTTGATTTAATGGATTTATCTTTGTACGGATTAATTGTGAATTTTTCATGTGTCAAAGACTCTCCTTAAATTGGAATGGAGAAACGATTTGTGGATATAAAAGGAGCAGGAAGCAGGACTAATGTGTTTGTTCTAATAGAGGCATGCATAGATTCAATGGGGAAAAAAATACCTAATTTTGTGTCGTAGTCCTGTGTAGTTACCATTGCAAGTAACCAGATGGAAGTCTCAGAGAGGGTTTGCATGAAATTTTCATTCTTGCCTTTGTTTCGAACAGTTTTGCTAAGTTGTTGCTTCGGATAGTTGAGGAGGATGGAGACTGAACCTTAGGTGATGAGACCTTCCATTGACATATCCCTGGGGAGAACTGCCAGCCCTGTTCTAAATGTCTTTAATGCAGCTTGTCTGGAATGAGCATTGATTTAGAGTCTTGACTCTGCTGTGGTAGACAGCTTGTAGAGTCGTAGAATCATATAGCGTGCAAGCAGGCCATTCGGCCCAGCATATCAATGTTGACCAGTGGCCACCTGTCCATTTTAGTTCCATCTTCCAGTAAGAGTTCTATACAGTTCTGTATTGCAACTTGTTCCACTCTCTCCAGCAGTGTGTCCCAGGTGCTCAGCACTCTCTGGGTGAAAAAGATCTCCTTCTGACTCCTCTGTGCGTCTTCCCATTGACCCTAAACCTGAATTCTCTAGTTCAATTCACTTCTGATAAGGGCAAAAGATTCTTGCAGTCTAGCCCACCATATGATATAATTCAATCGTATCCCCTCTGAACATTCCCCCCGCCCCCACCGATCAATGAGGATTCATCAATTGCTCATCAATGAGGACTTGTGTGTGTTCTCCTGACTTTTCTGAACTCCACAAACAACTCCTTGGTCTTGCTGGCATCAAGTTGCAAGGTTGTTATGACAGTCTTGACCAGCCAATCTGTCTGTCCTGTATGCCTTTGCGTTGTCCTTTGAGATTCTGCCAACCACAGTGATTTCATCAGCGAACTTCTGGGGTGGCGCTTGAGCTGTGCTTAGCCACACTGTTAGAGTGCAGAGAGAAGGGAGCAGCAGATAGTTACCTAGAAGACAAAGCACACTGAACTGTCAGTGAAACTGGAAATCTGAAGTGATCTGAAAAGCAGGAAACGCTCAGGAGATCAGGCAGCTTCTGCGGAGGCAAAGACATGGTTGATGTTTTGGGTCCAGACCTGACATTAGGATCTATGTAATGCCACTGGTAGTCAGCAAAGTCTAAATGGGCCTTGTCTTGCTCTGTGACTCACCATCTATCTCCCTTGCTGTAAAAGACTGATCAAAGTGCCAGGTTTCAAGGCACAAATGAGGAGGAGCTGAGAGATGGATTTGGGGGGGGGGGGGGGGGCGGGTGGGGAGATAAACTAAAGGAAAGAATTTCAAGGCCAGGCCACTTATTCTGAAGTGATTAGAGGCCAATGTTGCGAGAATCAAGCAGTGCAACCTGATTATCCAGCCAGCATCTTTCCCCACCTCTCTAGACGTACATCAAGAGCCAGGACAAGGACTTTGTGGCAGCCACCATTCAGGCCATTGGCCGCTGTGCTACCAACATCGACGAGGTCCGCGACACCTGCCTTAATGGCCTGGTTCAACTGCTATCCAACAGAGATGGTAAGTATTTTCTGTACCTAATAGTGATCATAAAGCCCCTGCCTTCCATTTTAAGGTCAACGTGCTCTGAGTTCAGAGATGCTGTTCTGCAGATCACTGTTGTAACATGTGGTTATTTTGAGTTACTGCTGCCTTCCTTTCGGCTTGAACCAGTCTGGCCATTCTCTGATGCCTCTCATTAACGAGGCACTTTTGCCCACGGAGCTGCTGCTCGCTGGATGTTTTTTTTTGTTTTTCCCACCATTCTCAGTAAATTCCACAGATTGTTGTGTATGAAAATCCCAGGAGATCAGTAGCCTTCTGAGATACTGAAGCCACCCTGTCTGGCACCAATAACCATTCCAAGGTCAAAGTCACTTAGATCCCATTTCTTTCCCATCCTGATGTTTGGTCTGTACAACAACCAAACCTCTTGACCACATCTGCATGGTTTTATGCATTGAGTTGGTGCCACATGATTGGCTAGTGAGGAATTAATGAGCAGGTATACCTAATCAGGTAGCCACTGAGTGTGTTTCCTTGCACACATCACTGAGATGGGTTCGAGTGACAGCATCACTCCTGTTCATAGGTCCCTGATCAGTCAGGATGTCAAATATTACAGGGAGAAGGCAGGAGGATAGAATTGAGAGATGTAATAGAAGAGCCATGATAGAATGACAGTGCGGACTTGATGGGCTGAATGGCCTAATTCTGCTCCTTTGAGGCTAGGGGAGAAAAAAAAACAGAGGACATGGGTTAAGGGTGAAGGGGGAAAAATTTAAAGGGAGCATTAAGGGGAGGCTTCTTCACACAGAGAGTGGTGGGAGTGTGGAATGAGCTGCCAGATGAAGTGGTAAGTGCGGGCTCACTTTTGATATTTAAGAAAAACTTGGACGGGTACATGGATGAGAGGTGTATGGAGGGATATGGGCCAGGTGCAGGTCAGTGGGACTAGGCAGAAAAATGGTTCGGCAGAGCCAAGAAGGGCCAAAAGGCCTGTTTCTTTGCTGCATGTTCTATAGTTCAATGGTTGTCATACGATAGAAGATCTCACCAGCACTGTCTCCTCCCCATTCCACCTCCTACTATCCTACCGTAGCAGTTAGTACAACACTATTTACACCTCAGGGATCGGAGTTTGGAGCCCAGACACAGCACCTTCTGTAAGTAGTGTATGTATTTCCTTCCTGTGAAATGCCTGGGATTTCTCCAAGTGGTCCACTTTGCTCCCACAGTCCAAAGACATACCGGGTAGGTTAATAGGTCATTGTAAATTGTCCCTTAGTTAGGTTAGGGTTAAATCTGAGTTGTCGGGGGCTGCAGGGCAGCGCAACTCTTAGGGCTGGAAATGTCAATTACATGCTGTATCGCCAAGTAAGTAAATACTGGTAATCCCATGCAGGTACGAGAGACTGAGTATGCCGGAATGTGCAGCCAGAAATAACCTGATAGAGGAGTTCAGTGGGCTGAACAGCTTCTGTGGGAGAGATCTGATCCAAGGTCTCGACACGAAATATCGACAGTTCCTATCTCCCACAGGTGCTGCTTGACCTCCAGCAGACTGTTTCTTCCTTTGCAATCCGATTACCTTGTTTCTTACCCAGCAGACTGACAGAAATCCTTCTGATACTCTGTTCTATCTTTGCTGGGGAGTTTTCCCACTGCTCAGACCCTCCCTTTTGTGTTGTACGTTTGCCCCATGACCCCCTGTCCCATGGTGTGAAGAATGGTTGCTGGGGCTCCCAGTGCTTTGTAACGACACTGCCGTTCCATTGCAGAGCTGGTGGTGGCAGAGTCCGTGGTCGTCATTAAGAAACTGCTGCAGATGCAGCCTGCGCAGCACAGCGACATTATCAGACACATGGCGAAGCTCATCGACAACATCATGGTGAGTGCCGGCCGAGACCTGTACTTGTGAACCGATCCATCCTGTCCTGCTGTAACCACGTGAATCCCTGTCTCCCTATCGCTGGGTTTCGACCTGGGTCACCGAAACTGTGGGGAATGCACCTTTACCAGCTATGTCACTGAGCTGTCTTCCATTGAGAAGTGGAAGGCAGGGGCTTTCAGGCCAATAAAAGTTGTCTCATGGGGCCCTGAATTCACATCTGTGAAGATTATAACAAGGCCCAGCAGATTTCGGACACAGTTACCAGCTTTCTCAGTTTGCTCAGAGCTGATTTGATTGAGAAATGCGCATTGCAGAACATGCAACAGTGCAGCACTCCCTCAACACTGCACCTGCTTCTGTGGGCAGGTCTTGAGCAGGACTTGAATCTATAATGTCCTGTCTCAAAGGCAAGAGTGTTACCACTCAGCCATGGATTACACCACGCAGGGCTGGTAGAAAATGCCCAGAGGTCCAACCTCATCCTGCTGTTTCTTCCAATGTAATGGCATTTGTTTTATTCTGGGTGAAATAATATCCACCATTTCCAGCTTGTTTTGTGTCCCACTAAATTTTCCACGGTCTCCCTGGAGTGACCCAGTTCTGTTACTGTGTCAGGAGCACAGAATGATTTCACTTTGCACGCCCCACTTCTCTCAGAGAAATCGGGCAACGTCGTTCGTCTTTGTCTGCACCACCAGGTTTCATGGACAGAGCACTGGAATTCCCCTGGAGGAAGGTGGTGCTTAACTCTGAAATCATCCACCCCACCATCCCACTATCTGGGACAAAGCTCACTCTCGTCTCCTTGCATTCCGGTCCAGCAGTCCCCCACTGGGTGCCCTGATCTCCGATCCGTCCTCCCAGCCCATTCCTCACCCACTGCCTCACGCTCTGATGCTCACCACATGAGAACTGGTTTTCTCACTGTTCTGCTGTATGTATCTCATTGTGGCAGCTCTGTAAGAGCAGTCTGTTCTGTTTTCATGCTTGTTTGGGTTACTGTTGAAGATAAGAGAGGAGAAATGTGCGCCATCCAGTTAGGGTGGTCAGATTAAGTGGAGGTTTCTCTGGTGAGAGACGCTAAGGTTGGGCTTGGGGCTTCTGTTCAGGAGGAGATGAAGAGAGAGGACACTGGGGAGGACTGGTCATAGCATACGATCTGGTTGGAGACCTGTTTGTTCGAGATGGATTGTGAGTGGCGTTTGGAAGGTGGTGTGGGCTATCACATTGACTGAGGGCCTAGCGCGCGAGTGACAGAGAATTTCAAGATGAGCTCCAGTGTGTGCACATTTGACTGTTTAATTAAAATGGGTCCTTTTTTTTTGTTATTCTTTACTAATCCTTTAGTTAAGATTCATAAATATAATTCCTTTACTCGTATGCAGTGTACTGTCTGTTATTTTGTGGCATTAATTTGTAACAGGGTAGCAAATGACACAGTATCCACACAAACCGGGGTTTGGAGTGGGATCAAGCGTGCCTCGATCTCATGAGCTTGGTGGGGCCAAAGGTTGTCTTCCCTAGATTTACGCAGCCAAGGAAACCAAGCAGTTTCACTTGTAATGGAGCGTCCAACCCATGTTAACCTCGCATCCTTGAAGCGAATATATTTGGGAGCAGTGGAACTTCTAGACCAACCTCTTAACTGATGAATTTTCCCTCACCTGCCTTTCTTTGAGTAGGTACCAATGGCCAGGGCCAGCATACTTTGGCTAATCGGTGAGTATTGTGAGCACGTGCCCAAGATCGCACCTGACGTACTACGGAAGATGGCCAAGTCCTTCACCAGTGAGGAGGACATTGTGAAGCTGCAGATCATTAACCTGGCTGCCAAGCTCTACCTCACCAACTCCAAACAGGTGAGTGGGGTTAACATGAAGGTGATGGCATAGAGCAGGGGTTCCCAACCTGCAGTCCACGGACCCCTCAGGTAATTGGACGGGAACGTGGCATTAAAAAAGGTTGGGAACCCCTTGCGTAGAGAGAGCCACACTCAGGTGATGGGATTTCAAATTATTAAGATTGTGATTTTTAAGATTAGCTTTAATTGTCATATCTGCATCGAAACATCAAAACAGTGAAATGCATCGTTTTGCATCAATGACCAACACAGTCTAAGAGTTGTGCTGGGGGCAGCCCACCAGTGTTGCCAGGTTGCCCACAACTTTCTGACTCTACCCACGTGACCCTGGAAAGTGGGAGGAAACCAGAGCATCTGGAGGAAGCCCATGTGCTCATGGGGAGAATGTGTAAACTCTTTACAGACAGCAGTGGGAATTGAACCCCAATCGGTGATCGCTGGCGCTGTAAGATGATGGTGCTAACCACTATGCTATCATGCCACCCACCCCCTTTGAGAATGTCAAGTCCCTCTGGCCTTGAGCTTGTCCTATGGAGTTAAAGTGTAACTGGCGGTTGACTGACTGAGGAATAAATGATTGAGTTGAATGAGAATCCCTGCAAATTAGAAGAAGTATTAATCATTTCCCTTCACTGATAAATCTCCAACATTTTATTTTGAACACACATTAGGCAGGAGTTCAGCTGGTCCAGCAACCCATCGAACGCTCCGTGGAATGAACACATGGACCCTTCTTTCCTCCATCATCTTCCCATTCTCTCCCATCAGACCTTTTAGGACAGATCCTGGGAGAGGGAAACTCAGGACCAACTGGGAATGAACACTTGGAAAAATTCTCTTCTATCTTCATGAACTTTGGAATCTCTTATGGAGATTCGTGCTATCTGTCCTCCCACGGGATCCAATGAGAAACCAGTGCAACTTCTTGTTAAAGGTGTAGTGGTTTTTTGGAACCCCGTATGGTAGCTCAGTCAATGTCTCTATGGGAGTGTTGTAAATCTGCCTTCCTAAGCAGATATAATGTGACTCCTGCTTAGTTAGTTGAAGTCCTGAATGTGTGGTTCTCACCATAAATCTATGCTCTCTAATTTTAGACTCCCCTACCCTGGGAAAAAGACTACCATTCACCTTATCTATTCCCCTCATGATTTTCCAGTCCTCTGCACGGTCACCCTCTGCTCCAGGGAAAACATTCCCAGCCTATTTAATACTAAAAAATGCTGGGGAACTCAGCATGGCAGGCAGCATTTAACTCCTTTCCAGTCCTGATAGAGACATAGAACAATATAGCCCAGAAACAGACCCTTCGGCCCATCTAGTTTATGTCAAATTATTGATCTGCCGAGTCCAATTGATCTGCACCCAGACGATAGCCCTCCCAAACATGTACCTATACAAATTTCTCTTAAATGTTGAAATCACACATCCACCATTTCTGCTGGTAGCTCGTTCCACATTCTCACCATTCCTTGAGTGAAAAAGTTCCCCTTAAACATTTCACCTTTCACCCTTAACCCATGGCCTCTTGTTCTAGACTCACACAATCTCAGTGGAAAAAGACTGCTTACATTTACCGTATCTGTACCCATAATATTGTATATCTCTATCAAATTCCCCCACATTTTCCTTCACACTAGGATTAAAGTCCTAACCAATTCAACGTTTCCCTATAATTCAGATCCTCAAGTCCTGGCAACATCCCTGTAAATTTTCTCTGCACTCTCTCAATCTTGTTGATATATTTCCTGTAGGTAGGTGATTAGGACTGGCCACAAAACTCCAAATTAAGCCTTACCAGCATCTTCACTGCTGTACTCAATACTTTGATTTATGAAGCCCAATGTGCCAAAAGCTCTCTTTATGGCCCTATCAACCTGTAGTGTCACTTTCAAGGAATTATGGATTTGTCTTCCCAGATCCCTCTGTTGTACCGTATTCTTCAGAGTGCTACCGTTCACCGTACGTCCTACCCTGCATTCATGTAGCCATGTTGACTATTCTTACTCAGTCCCTGTCTATCCAAATACTTTAGAATACCTTCCAATAACTTACCCACTACTGATGCTACAAGTCATAATTTCATGTGCTGATCCATGCCCTAAGATCAAGCATTTCCCACAATACTCCTTGCATTGAAATATATACAACTCCGAACTTGAGTTCCACCATGCTCAACCTTTCGATACCTGACTTTGTATATGGGCTTAAGAACATCTCTCCCCACAACCTCTCCACTGTCTGCCTCAGTAGGCAAGCTCTCTCGCCTGTCCTGTCTGAGCACTGCTGTGATGTTTTCCCTGACTGGTAATGCCACTCCTATCCCTGATGAAAGGTCTTGGTCCCAACTGTTGATTCCTCCTCTTAGATGCCGCCTGGCCTGCTGAGTTCCTCCAATAATTTTGTGCATTGCTCTGGATTTCCAGCATTTGCAGAATCTCTTCATCCCAGCCTTTCCTTGTCTTTCCTTGTAACTCCAGACCTCCAGTCCAGCAACATCCTTGTGCACTTTGTCTAGCTCAAATACATCATTCCGATATGTGGTGGTATGAACTACACCACTTGTACAGCTCTCACGTGACGTCCCCTCTATTACATTTCGCACACTAAAAGATGAACTCTTGATCTCCTCATCATGACCCTTGCCCTTTCTTTGCTTGCACTACACACTCTCTAACTGTAATGCTATATTCTGCAATTAATTTAATATCAGAGAGTGTATACAGTATATGTCCTGAAATTCTTACTCTTCATTAACATCCACGAATCAAGGAACCCTGAAGAGTGAGTGATAGAAACATCAGAACCTCAGCACTCCTCCCCCACACATAACCAGCAGCAGAAACATCAACCCCCACTTGCAACTGCAAAAGCACTGACCCTCCCCCACCACCTGCCCCCACTGTGCAAGAAATAGCAAAAGCCCACCTCCCTCCCTCCCCAAAGAGACCTTGATCTAGAGTACATCAGAAACTTTAGTCCATAAACTAGAACTTCGATATCTCGGACAGTCTCACTCTCACCGTCGAGGGAGAGAGAGACCGCTCCTGCAACAATGAGGTGGTGACCAGCAAGTTGCTGTTCCGATGTTACAAACTTCTGCAAGACCTCCGACTTGAGGACCAACAGGCTCTCACTCACCATCAAGAGAGAGAGATAGATCGCTTGAGTACAGGGGCCTTCTTCCTACAGCAGCACACCCCACCTGCTGTCCTGATATTTCAGTCTCCCACGACACTTCAGTGAGGAATCAGGTTGTCTACGGGCCGGACACGCATGTCTTCCAGGCCGTTCCTGGAAGTAGCGAAGTGCCAGGCCACACAGCTGGTCCGAAGATCCAGTGCTGCGAAGATCTGTAGTTTGAGCTGTGGGTTCATGGACTCTGACAGAACCTCAGCCACTTTGAAAAGAAAGGAAAGGCATAAGAGAAGAAGAATAAGCTGTTTCGTAGACGAACTGGAAGAAGTCGCCTGGGTCTGCAAAAACCACTGGAGTCATCTTTCCACGCTCCTCCTCCTATCTGTTTTCTCTACTCCATTGATCTCCTTGCGTATGGAATGATCTGTCAAGATAGCATGCAAAACTGAAAGCTTTTCTCTGTATCTTGGCACATGTCACAATAATAAACCGATACCACTAATTAGTGCCCTTGACCCTCCCATGGGCTGCACCTCCCCTGCCTGTATGATTGACCTAATGGACACCACTTGCCAGCAGATCGAGCATAGTAACAGCATTTCAGAACGTTAACCTCAAGGATAACCAGTGAAGCAAATAAAGCTACTGCTTTGTGGGCCGAAGGGCCGGTATTGTTCTGAAGGTTTTCTATGCCAGTAGTGTAACGGTTAGTACAGGGGTCAGCAACCTTTACCACTGAAAGAGCCACTTGGACCCGTTTCCCACAGAAAAGAAAACACTGGGAGCCGCAAAACCCGTTTGACATTTAAAATGAAATAACATTGCATACAACGTTTTGTTTTGCCTTTATGCTATGTATAAACAAACTATAATGTGTTGCATTTATGAAATTGATGAGCTCCTGCAGAGAAAACGAAATTACATTTCTGCATGCAACAAAAACATTTTGAACTCCGAAAAAAAGACGTTGGGTTGAAGGTTACTTTTAAGTAAAATACTCAACGTCTATTTGAGTCCTTCTTGTATTTATGAAAAACTCTAAACTTAAATTTGCCGCCAGCAGCAAACCAAAAATAACGTCAGCCAGCTGTCAACCTGAAAAATAAAAGGACTATTTCACTGAACAATGAAAACATATGAATAAACGTAAAATAATAGGCAATTAAAATATTTATCATACTTGGTCAGGTTGACTCACACCTGACAATGCAGTCGTATTTAGTAGGGATGGATCGATGCTTAGGGGAGTGACCGGGAAGGATGATGTGTTTTTTTCCTCTCTGAACTCACAGAAGCGTTTCCCAAACGATGTTTGCATTGCGATGATTGCAGAATGTAAATACTCCGAATGTATCATGTCGTGACCTTGTTTGAACTCTCTCAAATTGGGGAAGTGAGACAATGTGCCTTTCTGTAAATCTCTGGCAAGCACTGTCAACTTGCGCTGGAATGCCAAAACATCCTCCAACATGTGCAGGGCTGTGCGTCCTTTCCCCTGAAGAGCTGTGTTCAGCGTGTTCAGGTGCGCTGTCATGTCTACCATGAAGTGTAGCTTTTCCAGCCACTCTGGCTGTTCCAGCTCAGGAAAGGTGGGCCCTTTGCTGCCCAGGAAAGTTTTCACTTCTTCCAGACACGCGACAAAGCGTTTCAGCACCTCCCCTCTGGACAGCCAGCGATAAAAACACGTTGTAGCGGTGTGCTACACGCAGTCAGTAAACTGCAGTCAAAGATAGCTTTATTCGAACTAAACAGCCTTGCTTTTAAGCCTCCCTCAACCCGCCCCCCATGGGCGCGGATGCTGCAAAAGACACGTACTCACAAACCCCCGTAGGCTATCTCCCTTAGCCTGAACGATGGCTAATTGTGAGCTGGTTCGGATGTGTCAGGAAATGGGTCGCCACAACGTCTTATTTAGATTGTACAAGATCACCATAATCTTCAAATTTAGAATTACATTTCAAAAACTAACAAACCAACATAAAATACATTTTAATTAAATACTGACCAATTATTTCCCAAAGCAACAGGGAGCCGCAGCACAGACGTAAAAGAGCCACATGTGGCTCCGGAGCCGCGGGTTGCCGACCCCCGGGTTAGTACGACGCTGTTACAGCTTAGGGTGTAGGCGCTTGAAGTTCAATTCAGTGTTCCTTGTAAGGAGTCTGCACTGTAGAATGCGTGGGTTTTCTCTGGGTGTTCCAACAGTCCAAAGTCCTGCCAGTTGGTAGGTTAATTGGTCATTGTAAATTGTCCTTTTTAAAGGCTGGGGTTGAATTGCTGGGGTTGCTCAAAGGGCCAGTAGGGCCTGTTCTGTATCTCTAAATAACAATAACAAGTAAAAGAGATGCAAATGTTCTCTGATATGCGAAAGGGATGTATTCTTGGAAAATAGTTTGGAGAATGGACCTTGGTGTGAAGTGAAAAGGCCAGGCTAATTACGTTGTAGATAATTTGGTACAGTGTGTTCCTGTGTGAGAGGAGTGGCACTATTTTTTATGAGAGTGAAAAAAAATATTTTTGTAAGTCAGAAACGTGTACCTCAAAGATGCATTACTGTGCAAAAGTCTTGGGTGTATATATAGCTGGTGAGCCCAAGACATTTCATAGTACTGTATTTGTCAACACGGAGCGGAGAGCAAGTTGTAAATCTGATGGGAACAACGGATATTGGGAATGGCGAGGATGGAGCACCACGGGAGGGGTGAGGGGCAGGTGGCAGAGGAGGAGTGCTGGGGGCGGGGGTGGTGTGGGTGCAGACACACCCAACCCTGAGACACCAGGCAAGGTCATTTGGTTCCAAGCAGTTGGTTTATGGATCATTACAGAATGTCTCTGGTGCTTCCTGCCCCCTCCCCTCTTCCCTTCTTTGCCAAACCATGATTCCCCTCTCCCTGTCCCCTTCCCACTCTCAGTCCACAATAGAGAGCCATATGAGAATCAGGTTTATCACCACCCACGTCTGTCATGAAATTTGTTTTTTATTGTGGCAGTGCAGTGCAATACACGAAGTTACTACAGTACTGTGCAAAAGTCTTGGGCTCTCTTGCTGTACATATATGCCTAAGACTTCTGTACAGTACTGTAGAGCAGCAAAGAAAATCATAAATCTAGGAAAACCTTTGTTTAACAGGAAGGCAGCATTAGCATCTTCTCACTTTATACTCCCCTGTAATGTGAGCAGCTGCACATCATTTTGTTTTATTTTAAAGATACAACATGATAAACAGGGCTTTTCACCAAGCCTGCACCACCCGGTTACACCATTGTGAGCAATTAACCTACTGCCTTGTACATCTTTGGAATGGGGGAGGAAATCCATTGGGTCACGGGGAGGATATATAAACTCCTCACAACCAGCAGCTGAACTGAACCCAGGTCGCTAATGCTGTAATTGGTTTACGCTAACAGCTAAGCCCCCAAGGTTGCCCGTTGTCTTGTTTTCAGCTTTTTTTCCCCTCCCCACCATTTGGAAGCTGTGTCCCGTGATGTGAATTTGAATTTGATTTTGATTCCAGACCAAACTGCTGACCCAGTACGTTCTGAACCTGGCCAAGTATGACCAAAATTACGACATCCGTGACCGAGCTCGCTTCATTCGCCAGCTCATCGTCCCCACGGAAAAGAGCGGTGTGCTGAGCAAGCACGCCAAGAAGCTGTTCCTGGCCCAGAAGCCTGCTCCCGTGCTCGAGTCTTCCTTCAAAGGTAGGAGGGATCCACACATGGCAACATGAACCCCAGCGGGTGGGGCAGAAATGGGTCAGAGTGGTCTGTCGTGTGTGAGTTTGCTGTGGGTTTCTTGGGCAGAGTAAGAGGGGCTCTGAGGTTGGGATGAACTCTACAGGATAGGATAGGAGCTCACCCTCTCCTCATTGGGACAGGACCAGTTTCACCGAAATAAGAACAGCAGTAGGCCGATCTAGCGTTTCTGCTCTGCCTCTCATCAAGGTAGTGTTTGACGTCTGCACCATTTTCTTGCAGTGCTTCCCTCCCCCACCCGATCTCTGGATTTCTGTAGACAACTGCAGGCCTGTGTTTAGACTCATTGACCGAACCTCCACATCAGAGGAATCCAAATGTTCACCAACATCTGCATGAAGAGATTTCAAAGTTCAAAATAAACTTATTATCAAAGTACATACGTGTCGCCACATACAACCCTGAGATTCATTTTCTTGAGGGAAAACTCAATAAATCCATATTAGAATAATAACCATAGTAGAATCAATGAAAGCCAATGCCAATTAAAAAATAAACTGAAAATACAAAAAGAATGAAACAATAATAATAATAAATAAATAAGCAATAAATATCGAGAACATGAGATGGAGTCCTTGAAAGTGAGCCCCTGTGTTGTGGGAACATTTCAATGAGGGGGCAAGTGGAGTTGAACCCCTGGGTTGAAGAGTACTAACTGTTCCTGAACCTGGTGGTGTGGGACCTGAGTCTCCTGCACCTTCTTCCTGATGGCAGCAGTGGGAAGAGAGTGTGTCCTGGGTGGTGGAGGTCCTGACGATGGAGGCTGTTTTCCTGCGACAATGCTTTGTGCTCAGTGGCTGGGAGGGTTTTACTTGTGATGGACTGAGCCATAACCATAAATTTTAGTGGGATTTCCCCTTCCCCAAATCAGTTTTCTTCTTATTTATCCTGGAACGGTGCCTCCCCCCCAGTCCTATCTCCTCAGCCAGGGGAGAAGTTCTCCCCACGTGTGACATGTGGCGGCAAATTCAGACTCACTGAATGGGGGAGGGGTGTAGACACAATGGGGGGAGAGGATTATGGACCAGGTGAGAAAGAGAAGTAGAACTCTGAACTTGACTGCAACTCATGATCTCAGTATTATTTTATATTTGCATATCAGTTGTTTGTCAGTCTTGGTTTATGTATTTTTTTTATAAATTCCATTGTATTTCTTTATTTTCTTGTAAAATGAATCTTGTAAAAATAAAATGAAAATGAATCTCAGCGTAGTATATGGTAACATATACGTACCATGATCATAAATTTACTCTGAATTTGACCTGGTGGGGAGGGGTGTGATTGGCTGAGAACCTTTATTCTTCACCCACCATCTTCCATGACTCACCCATGACTCAGCTTGAATTGAACCACCAGATGGAGCACCCCATTACTTTCCTTCTCCGGAGGAACAGGGGGGTCAAGGGAAAGCAAGAGTTTAATGTCCTTTCACTGCTGCTGTGTCCTCCACCAGCAGTGCAGTCCCAAGGTTATTCTTGGGCTCAGGTGCCAGTGAACTGGGTCAACTTATAGGTGACCTTTGGAGAGCCATGGAGCTACTGGAGGAGATGGGTGTAAGGGGTGTGAAGGGCTAAAGGAAAAGGAATCTGATAGGAGGGGAGAGTGGACCATGGAATAAGTGAAAGGAGTTGGGGAACCAGAGGAAGGGGATGAGCAGTTCATGAGGGAAGAGAAGGGGTGAGAGGGCTACCCTAATGAAGGAAGTGATCCTCCCCTTTTGTTTCTCCCCCTTTTCCTCCTTAGATGTTGCCTGACCTGCTGAATTCCTCCAGCATTTTGTGTGTGTTGTCCCAGGCCACCCAGGAATACCCAAGGCAGCACAGCACACAAACTCCGCACAGGCAGCACCTGAGGCTGGGATTGAATCCAGTGCACCGGAGCTGTCAGCCAGCAGTTCTCCCTTACTGTGCCATGGAGGGGTCTTACACTGGGGGTTCGGACACAGTTTTTTAACATGGGAAACTTGTCTTCCTCATAGATCGGGATCACTTCCAGCTTGGCTCCCTCTCCCACCTGCTCAACAGCAAGGCCAGTGGATACCAAGAACTGCCCGACTGGCCGGGATCAGCCCCTGACCCTTCAGTCCGTAATGTTGAGGTAAGGCAGTGTCATGGGTGGGGAGGGTGGAGTCAGCTATAACAACAGAAGCTGCGTACGTTTATCTATCACCGGTAACAAAAGCATTGCCAATATCAGAGACTGAGGTATTGGGCCAGGCGATCAATAACTTGGTAGGAAAGCTGGGATGAAGGAAGAGAGAGATGGGGAGAAGACTACACAAGGGGTGACTGATACCTGAGACTCACTGTGAGAGAAGAGGATGGAATCAGATGCAATGGACATGGCTGAGGCATTTAGCCATACTTAAGTAGAACACAACATAGCACAGTGTGGGTCCTTTGGCTCACGATGCTGTGATGACCTTTGAACCTATTCTGCAATCAGTCTAGCCCTTTCTTCCTACATATCCTATAATCCATCATTTTTTTTTCTTCCTTGTGCACTTCTAAGAGTCCCCTAAGTGTCGCTAATGATTCTGCCTGTACCACCACCTCTGGCAGGAGGCAAAAAAAAACCAAACCCTACATCTCCTTTAAACTTTCCTCCACTCGCTTCAAACTGATGTCCTCTGGAGTTAGCCATTGCTGCTCTGGAAAAAAGGTGCTTGCTGTCCGCTCTATCTATAACGCTTCTACACCTAAATAAGCAAGGTTTAAAAGGGTCACCATCATCATTATGTGCCGTGTCGTATGACATGGGTGATCATGGTCTCACGACTGTGATTGTTCCTGGCAAATTTTTCTACAGAAGTGGTTTGCCATTACCTTCTTCTGGGCAGCGTTTTTACAAGATAGGTGACCCCATCCATTATCAGTGCAAGAGATTGTCTGCCTGGTGTCAATGGCTGCATAACCAGGACTTGTGATATGCACCAGCTACTCATACGACCATCCACCACCTGCTTCAGTGGCTTCACTTAACCCTGATCGAGGGGCTAAACAAATGCTACACCTTGCCCAAGGGTGACCTGCAGGCCAGTGGGGTGAAGGAATGCCTTACATCTCCTCAGGCAGAGATGTATCTCCAACCCACCACCCAACCTAGAAGGATAATGGTACTAATGAGGCAAATGGTATTAATGTAGATGTGCATAAAAGTTAGCACGGATGCGGAGGGCTGAATGGCCTGTTTCTGTTCTGTACAACTGTAAAACTAACACAAGAGAGAGTTAAGGAAGAGATTCCACACCTTGGCAATGAAAGGTACGGCCACTAGTTGTGCAGCAGTAGAGGAGGCCAGAGCTGGAGGAGCGAGGAAGGGATGATGGTGTCAAAGAGAGGGTGTTTGCCAACACTGCTTTTACCCCAGTTAGTGAAGACTTCAGAGAGGTTGGACTGGAGTCTTTCTGCGAGGCCCATGTTTTCTGGGGTGACAGTTGTCTTGGGTTCCTCCAAAACTGAGGCTCAGCGCTGGAGCTTGACTATTCAGAGCTACTGTCGTTACACAGTCTACGACCTCCTTCTCCCAAAAAGACATAGCACCTGGGGATTGGCTGGAAGCTTTGATTGCCCATCTCTGTTAGGGGTTGTGAAGTAAACAGCGTAGAGGACCATTACATGTAGTGGGATGGATTAGAATGACCACCTAACAGCAAGGAAACGGTGAAGAACTGACAGGGTTCATTTCGACACGTGTGAACCATGAGTGGCTAGAAACAGTCAGTGGGAGCATCTGTGGAACGAGGAAAAAGAGTTAACTCTTTCAGGGCCACGATGCCTTGAGAATATGGCTACAGGTTGGGATAAACATTCTGACAAAAGCACTCAATATTATCTCTGTTTCTCTCGCTGCTGTTCCACCATCTGATGACAGGCCGTCCCCGGGTTATGAATTCCTGGCATATGGACACCTGTACGTACAAGCAAGCTCCCTTGATATTATTGAACTCAAAAAGTCCAACGTATGCACAGACATTCATTCCAATGAATGATGAAATTATTTTCTACTCTCTCCATTTTCAGTAATTCTCCTTACTTATCAGTGCTTCAGATGCCATTCGTTATAATACTGTAGAGATATGGTTACCATAGTGTGATTTTCGTTTATTTTCTGACTTACAGGTAAAATTAACTTACAAATGCTTGTTTGTTACCCAGGAGCCACCTGTTTCTGGTTTCCCCTTACTGCAGTTCTATCTCCTTAATGTAAATATTCCAAAGCAAAGCCTCCAAGTGCTCTCAAGTCCCGCACACTGCATCCCTTATGCCTGAAATGCTTTGAAGGAAGGCAGAGTAGGCTGGAGAGGTGACTGTAGATGGGGAGGTGGGCAGAAACATGACAAAGTGGGTTTGTAATTGCAGCAGGAGGAGGTGCACGGACAGTGACGAGGATTGGGGCATTTTCCCAATAATGTTGCTTGACAGTTTGATGACTCTTGAGTTGCTGCTCAGTTGAGTAGCTGCCTGAATATCCTCTGCGATGCTGTCCACAGAAGGAGGTGTCCGAGGAGCCGGAGGTGCGGATCGGCTTGCTGGGAGACTGGAGAGAGGTGCGAGTGTGCTCTGTTTGCAGTGCTGTGTGCTTTCATGCTGGGGTTCCCATTCAACCATTCAAGCTGTCCCTCAAGGATCAGGCGTGATAGTTGAGTCAGAGTGCAGGGAGCCTTGGAATTTCAGCAGATGCTGGACGTCCGAAATGGAAATGGGGGGGGGGGGGGGGTTGGTGACAGAAACACTCAGCAAGTTAGGCAGCATTTGTGGAGTGAGAAACAAGGCCAATGTTTCACGCTAGAGATGCTTTATCAGAACAGAGAAGAGCAGATAAAAATCTGCAGAGAAGGTTGTGGGAGGAATGGATAGATAGGGCAAAGGGAAAGTCTGTGATAGGATGAGACCAAATGGGTTAATGGGGTAGTTGGACAGTGATTACTCTTCCTTGTCTCACACTAAACCAGACATTTCCCTTTGATCTATCTGTCCCTCCTGGTAACTTCTCTCCAAGTTAGTGTCCCCTTCTAATCAGTGACAAACAGTGACTGCTCTGACTTGTTAAATCTGTTTCTCTCTCCAACAGGCTGTCTGATTTGGAGATTACTGATGTCTATTGTCATTCACTGACCCTTCATACAACCCTAACCAAACCCATCCAAACCCAAAGCCTCACCTCAGACCCCCCCCCCCCCCCACCAAACACCTGACCACAGTGCTCCTACTGGATCCCAAAGTCCTGGAGCCCCACCCCCACTGGATGTCGATGCCCACGCCCCTCCCACTGGGCATCGATGCCCACGCCCCTGCCACTACGTAACTGTGGTGACAGACTACAGCATTTAAAGAACTGAAGTATTGAGGAGGAACGTCTGAAGCTTTGAGTCCAGGAAGAACATTCAAGAGACATGACATCATGATAACCACCACCGAGAGCTGTGTCACTGGACTTTTGATCCTGTCACACATTGTGCAGAATGGGGGTCACTCAGCCTCCCCCATGGGCTAGCCTCAGTTCCCCTGTTATCATTACCTGCACCACCACCCAGCCCTTCCTGTGGGCAGCAACACAAGACAGGCATGTGCTGGAGCCGCCAATAAGAATGCTGAGAGAGGATCCTATAAACCTTCAGCACAAAATAAGTTTGGAGGAACTCAGCAAGTCAGACAGCATCTATGGAGAGAAATAAACAGTCAACGTTTCGGGCCAAGTAACTGTGGATTTTCCCACAGTAAACAAACAGACTTTGTCGCACAGACAAACATTAAAACAACTAGGCAAAGTTGGCTTCCAACATGGGTGTTCATCAAACTTGTTGGCAGAATGTCCGCTGGTCACTGGGCGCTGACATTGATTCACTGAGATGCATGTGTTGTGCTGTGAGTGGGTTTGCTGTCTCTGCTGTTCATGCTGTGCCACTTCTTGACATAAAATCTCTTGCCACTCACCTTGCAGCTGGGAGCTGGAACCATTTTGGCCCAAATAGTTCAGAGTGAGGATCATTTTCTGACGTTTACTGTACGGTGTTTTATAGTTTTGTAAACACAGATACAGATCCTTCAGCCCAGCTTGTCTGTGCTGACCAACGTGCGTGCTTACCCGAATCCCATTTGGTCTCTGTCTCCGTGTCTCGCCACACTTCTGTCTGCCTCTGTGTCTCTGTCGCCTTCTCTCTTCCTTTGTCAATGCTGCTGTGTTGGGATGGGGTGAGGCTCAGCTATTCCCTTGGCACTCCTACCGCATTGAAAACAGTTAAGTTGCCACGTTGAGCCAGCTGCAAATCAATAGTGCAGCCACACCAGCAGTGTGAGAGAACAGGTCTCCTGGCACCCAGCAGGCAGTGGTGAGAGAGACTGTAGAACCCTGGTGATCTGTCAGCACCTTGAGGAGGGGGTGCCAGTTTCCAGTGCTGCTCTCAGTCCCTTTGCCAGACCGGGTACAGCCCACCTCTCCACTCACCAGCTGCGTCACTCACCCCATCGCCAGTGCACTTGACCATGGTTTGCTGCAGGGGTCCACACTTGATTCCCCGCATACAACCCAAGCAGAGGCAGGGGAGCACACATCCGTGGGAACCCCAGGACTAAAAGTGTATGATAAGTTTGTGCTCTGGTTACACTTACAGTGATTGATGAGCTGATACAGTGTCTCCAGTTCCACAACCCCTCCCCTGGTTCATGTCTGACCTCAAGAAGGCACAGTGCAGCATGTCTAGCGCCCTGGGTGTCCACTGTCAATAATCCTAATGTCATGGGGCAATGGCATGGCCATTTGTGCACAAGATTCTGCAAATGATGAAAATCTTGAGCAACACACACACAGAGTGCAGCAAGTCAGCAGCATCTATAAACAGTAAACATTTCAGGCCAAGACCTTTCATGATGAGGAGTCTCAGCCCAAAACCTCAACTGTTTATTCCCCTCCATACCTGCTGACTTCCTCCAGCATTTTGTATGTGTTGCTTAAGATTATCAGCATTTGCAGAATCTTCTGTGTTTACAATAGACAGAGGCTTTCCAGTCCTAATGAAGGGCCTTGGCTTGACACATCAACTGTTCATTCAACTCCATAGATGCTGCCTGACCTGCTGAGTTCCTCCAGCATTTTGTGTGTGTTGCTCTCTCCCAAGTTTTGGCAGCATGGTTATTTCTAGAGGAGTGTGACTCAGGTCAGTACCGATCCTCTGTCCGTATGTGATTCCAATGCCTATTTCTCCTGCTGCTGTCCGGTCTATAGTTTTATAAAACACCCCCTCTTGTTCCTCTCTTCCCAGTTGCTTTCTGACTTCTGTTGTGATGTGGCTTAACTAAAAAATTAACTTAAGTCCAGACCATCCAAACAGATTGAACTGCAGAACGTTACAGATGGCGCATCAGTCACAATTTGGTGATAACCTTGGATTCTCGATGTGGCAATAGCCCTCAAACACAAAGGGTTTATGTTGCTAGGCAGCAGAAAAGGGGCTTGACAGGAAAATCAAGAATCCAAAGCTGAGTTAGCAGCACCAGAAACATAAAAACACTGCAAACACACAACAGGTTGGGCAGCATCTGTGGAGAGAATAACAGGGTGAACATTTCTGACCCTTTGTCAGGGCTGTGCATCTGCACTTTTATTGTTCTTCATCTTTTGAGTTGGTAGCACCTACCACTTGGTGTCATACCGCAGGGGAACAGGCCGCTCAGCCCATCAAAATGTGACTGACCAACTACTCACTGGCACTATCCCCACATTCTCATCAGCCCCCACCTCATTGCTTCTACCACTCACTTGCACACTGTACCTCCCTCTGCAATTGGATCCTCAACTTTCTAACTGGAAGACCACAATCTGCAGATTGGTGATAACATATCCTCCTCGCTGACGATCAACACTGGTGCACCATGGGTGTGTGCTTAGCCCACTGCTCTACTCTCTCAATACACATGACTGTGTGGCTAGGCACAGCTCAAATACCATCTGTAAATTTGCTGACGATACAACCATTGTTGGTAGAAACTCAGGTGGTGATGAGAGGGCGTACAGGAGTGAGATATGCCAACTAGTGGAGTGGTGCCACAGCAACAACCTGGCACTCAACGTCAGTAAGATGAAAGAGCTGATTGTGGACTTCAGGAAGGGTAGGACTAAGGAACATATACCAATCCTCATAGAGGGATCAGAAGTGGAGAGAGTGAGCAGTTTCAAGTTCCTGGGTGTCAAGATCTCGGAGGATATAACCTGGTCCCAACATATCGATATAGTTACAAAGGCAAGACAGGAGCTAGACTTTATTAGGAGTTTGAAGAGATTTGGTATGTCAACAAATACACTGAAAAACTTCTATAGTTGTACCGTGGAGAGTTTTCTGACAGGCTGCATCACTGGTATGGAGGACTGAAATACTGAAAGAAGCTGCAGAAGGTTGTAATCTAGTCAGCTCCATCTTGGGGTACTAGCCTAAAAAGTACCCAGGACATCTTCAGGGAGTGGTGTCTCATAAGGGCAGCGTCCATTATTAAGGACCTCCAGCACCCAGAGCATGCCCTTTTCTCACTGTTACCATCAGGTAGGAGATACAGAAGCCTGAAGGCACACACTCAGCGATTCAGGAACAACTTCTTCCCCTCTGCCGTCTGATTCCTAAATGGACATTGAATCTTTGGACACTACCTCATTTTTTTTAATGTACAGTATTTCTGTTTTTGCATATTCTTTAAAATCTATTCAATATACATTTATTATTATTATTTCAAATTTTTTATTTATTGTTTTCCTCTCTGCTAGATTATGTATTGCATTGAACTGCTGCTGCTAAGTTAACAAATTTCATGTCACATGGCGGTGATAATAAACTTGATCCTGATTCTGGGGTCAGTTTCTAGTGACCAATTAACCCTACCAACCCAAACTTGTATCAGGCTTTTCCACCTTGCTAAGAAGCCAGCCGATGCTCCTGTGGGTGGGGAGGACGCACTGCTTGGCTCCTCTCTGAGATAGTTCTCATTGACCAGAAGTAGTTAAGGATGGTATTCATGGCCTCTACCACACTGGTGGACAAGAACTTATAGAAACACTGCAGCCTGAAGGTCCCTCCTCCAAGTCGCACGCTGTCTAGACATGGAGATATATTGGTGTTTCTCCATGGTCACTGGGTCTAAGTGATCTAGGAAAGCAGCTCACACCACCACTCCCCCCCCCCCCCCCACCACCACCTTCTCAAGGTAATTGGAGCAATAAATGCTGGACTGGCCAATAATGACCAGAACAAGCTTTCTGATAAACAGATAAACATAAGTATTTCTGCGCCTGACTGTTAGTGTTGAGTGTTTTACTGAATAATCCCCGTTTTGTTAATTCTGCCTGTGGCAGCATGAGTTTCCTCTGGGTGCTCACTTTCCAAAGACAGGCGGGTTAGTAGGTCAGTTAGGCACATGGGAGTAGGTCAGCATCCCCGGCTCGTTGGGTTATAAGGGCCTGTCACCATGTTGTAACTCTAAATAAGTTAAATAAGACATCTAAAATAAGAACGAGAAAGTCCAGGAACATTCAACATCTACAGAACAGGAAACAGAGTTAACATGTGGTGTGAAACATTCTTCCTCCATGGAAGCTGCCTGACCTGCTGAGTGTATCCAGTGATTTGCTTTAGTTGCCATAACGAGTTAGTGTGGCTTCTTCCTCATTTGAGGTGAACGGAACAGAGCTGATGTGTAGTGTGCTGGCTGCACTAGTCCAGTACAAGGCTGGCGAGTGTTGATCTTAATCTCAGCTAAGAGGAGACAAATCTCTAAAGGTGAAGGATGTGAGGGTTGGGCCCTTTGCCCTGATATTGGTAGGTACTTCAGGAGTGTGCAGCTGTTTCTCTAGCTGTGGGGACAGGGGATGGTATCCAGTGTCACAATATTGGGCAGGCTGCACTGCAGCATCTAATCACAATCACAGATCCAGTACAGATCAGTAAGGGAGCTTTGACCTGCTCCATTGCCAACCTGGGCTGGTTCAACCCTCTTTATCACATACAATGGTACCAACTTTCCTGGAAACACTGTATGGGTATGGAATTTAATTCGGACGCCCGATGGGCATGGGTCACAGCAACCCAGAGCGCCTAACCCTGAGCAATCCTACAGCCTCTGGATAGAAGCACACGTCTGGCTCACCTCAGACTGACAGAGCCTGGCCTCAGTGGGATGTTAGATTTTGCACTCAGCAGTCACGTTGGGAGGTCGGGTGAGGGGCGGGGGGACATTCCTCGCTCAGAGCATGTTTGATGTTCCTGTTTCCAAACCTGCACTGGAATGTTTTATCTGCTTCCCCTCCTCCACCACCCCAACCCCCAGGTTCCGGAATGGACCAAGCCCAGTGGCCGAGAGAAAAGGAAGGAGAAGGTGGAGAAACCTTTCTACTCTGAGTCGGAGGGAGAGTCTGAACCCACTGAGTCAGCAGACAGTGGTGAGCTACGAGTGGGGACGGTTTTGAAATGTAACCTCCCTGTCCCCTCACTACTTCTGCTCCTGTCACGAACGTCTGCCCACCTGCCTGCGAGAACCAGCAGCTACTGTCTCAGAATTGTAGCTGACCCATTTCGGAGCACCTTTAGGGAATCTAGAAGGAATGGTGGGGGAGGGGAGAAAGTAGGAGAAGGGGTACACCTATTTGTGTGAAAGTTGACATTGGGAACTCATTTGATGGCCCCTCAAATCCCAACCAAACAAAAATACAGCAAATCCTCTGGTTGATGTTGAATGTCTGCTTGGTGCTGCCTTAAGTTGACGCATCCACAGGAGGTGGCCATCTCTGGGATGATCAGCATTTATTGCCCTCTGAAATTAGTGGTTTGACAAGCATTTTGGCATTCAGCTAAGAAACTGGAGCCACTGTCTGGGTCAGGTTGACTGACATACTTCTTCGAAGACTGAAGCAAACCAGATGGATTCTCTGATCGACCCAGCGATCCCTTTGACGGAGTCACTGAGTCGTACATCAGAATCTTCAGCCCAACTGCTCCATGCTGACCAAGAGGCCTTTTTGACTTCTGCTGGTCTTGAAAGTTTCTGGGATCCCTGAGTCTATGAATCACAATTTAGAGTCATAGACAGACATAGCATAGAGATAGAGCTTTTGTCACACTAGGTCTATATTGACTGTTGACCCCCATTCAACTGCCTTGACTCCTGGTTTCACCAAACAGTTTAGCTTGATCCTGCCGATCATGTTCCACACAGTACTTGTGAACCTGCTCTGACAGAGGAAACCACACCTCCCCATCAAACATCTCAATGTCGGGATGTTTTTGTCGTCTGCCATAGAGGGATCGAAAAGAATATTGGGAACTGAGTGCTGAGCAGGGATCAAGCTCATGGACTTTCTCTCCCAATTCTGGCCCCGAATTCCCTCCCTGCTCCCAGAACTGTGGGGACGGGGATGTCTTGAATAGAAAGGAGTGTCTGCTGTATCGGGCATGCTATCCCCTCGAGACCCATTGAGGGCAGTGGGTGGGGACTGCGGCAGAGACCAGCTGCTCAGGGTGACCGGCCCCCTCTCTGTTAATTCACAGAGTCTCCCAGCACCAGCGACTCGGAGAGCATGAGTGAAATTGAAAGTGAGAGCGCCTCGGGGAACGACGAGGAGAGCGACGAGGAGGGGAAGTCCGACAAGCAGAGGAAGAAGAAAGCAAAGAAGGAGAAGAGCAAACAGAAAGATGAAAGTGAGGACAGGTAGGAGGAGTTGATGGACCATGGAAACGAGGATAGGTGGGTGGGGGTTGATGGAACACAGATAGCAAGGACAGAAAGGTGGGTTTGATGGACCATGGAAAGTGAGCACAAATTGGTGGGATCGATGGACCACAGAAAGAGAGGACAATTATAACACAATGAACCAGTGCCACTCATAATCCCTCATATGACGCATCCATATGGTATCTGAGAGGCTGTTACACAGGGTCCAGCCCCTCGGATACCAGTAGGGGTGGGATCCTAGACTGTGTACCTTCTCCACAGACCCCTTGCATTGGCTGCTCTGA
Source organism: Hypanus sabinus (assembly GCF_030144855.1). NCBI lineage: Eukaryota > Metazoa > Chordata > Chondrichthyes > Myliobatiformes > Dasyatidae > Hypanus > Hypanus sabinus. The sequence goes on from NC_082726.1 coordinate 18,620,044, forward strand.
GCTTCAGAGTGTCCCTGAAGTCTGGAAAGTGCCAGTCAGCAGCTTACCCTCGTTACTCTGCGGGGTGAACACGTTTTGCATCTCAGGTAAAGCCCTCCCCATCATTGAGCATATCTACACGAAGTGTTGTCGCAGGAAAGCATCATCCTTCATCAGGGACCCCTACCACCCAGGTCATGCTCTCTTCTCACTGCTGCCGTCAGGAAGAAGGGACAGAACTTGCACCACCAGGTTTAGGAATGGGTATTACCCACAACCTTATTATTATTTCTTCCTTTTTTGTATTTGCAGTTTGTTGTCTTTTGCACACTGGTTGAATGCCAAAGTTGGTGCGGTTTTTCATTGATTCTATTATGGTTATTATTCTTATGTATTTATTGAGTATTCCCACAGGAAAATGAATCTCAGGGTTGTATATGGTGACATATATGTACTTTGACAATAAGTTCACTTTGAACTTTGAAAAATGTTTCAGAGATACAGACTGTTATTCACTGAGTTGCTAATCACACTTGTTGTTGTCTTGGTCTGCAGCTTATGGACTAAGTGACTCAGCAATAGATCAGAGCTCTCTGTAGATGGCATGATCCTTAGAGTGTTGTGTCTCCCTCAATAACCAGAGGATGGATGGTAACCTCACTGTTGTATTTGTCAGCGGGCAGAGTGAGGGGGAAGAGCAGGTGAAAAAGCAGAAAGTGGAGGGGTCGAGCTCCTCATCAGCCTCTTCCTCTGAGGACAGCTCCTCCGAAGACAGCTCTTCCGAATCGGAGCCAGAGGAAAACTCGGAATCAGACACTGGGAAGAAACACAAGACCAAGGTAAGGAACAAAGAATTTCTGTGCAGATTATTGAAGGGATACACCGGTGAGTTAAAGCACTACTCTACTGATGGAGAAATTGCAAGTTCAAAGCCCAACAACCCCAGCACTAACTAAATCCACTAAATCTAGGAACTTGAGAACCAGGAAAGTTTCAGGATTGTTCAAAACCTATATTAGTGACTTTGAAATGGACAAGCCACCCCACTAGTCAGGTCAACATGAGGGTCATTTTGGGGTAAATTCCCTCCCATTTAGTGTAACAGTGGAAAGGGGAACCTCTGAGATCTTCAGGAAAATTCCATGGAACAGAGAGAGTCATATAGCACGGAAACAGGCCTTTCGGTCCCTCCTGACCATTAATTACCCATCTTTACTAACTTCTGTTCACCAGCACTTGGTCTGTAGCCTTCAATACCTTTTGGTGATTCAAGTGCTTCATAAATGTTACAAAGTCTCATCTTCTACCACCTCTTGGTCAGTGCAGTCTAGAAGAAAAGCTACCCTCTCTCAACTGGGGATGATGATCAGAATTACGAGTGTTTTAATTTTGAATGTTCAGAGCATGCACACACAGATTTGCCACCTTCCTCAGTGGTTTGCGGTGGTGATGTCTACACCCAACAAAGCTGCTCATTGATTTTGGCATCGTGACCATTTGCCTCGGGAAACTCGGCTGTCTGCCTGCCACAGGTTCTGAGTCTGCATGGGAGCCGGAGAACTTCCTGATGACTTCATATTCCCACAGCTCAGCAACTGCAGGGATTCTGGAGTCTAGTGTGGGGGTGGGGGGCATCGTTGGGCTGGGAACCAATTGCTTTGAGTTCTTGCTTCCCATTCAAAAATTAATCCCAGTCTTTCCTTCATCATCCCAGACCCTTGCTTGCAGGCAAGTAAATCAGTCACAGCAGTGCATATAGTAATGGAGGGGGCGGGGGGAGAGGGAAGATAATGTCATGTACCCCGTGACGGGTTAAAGAACCAGCAGAAATAGAAAACGCCGTGGAGTCTGGTATCGCTATAAACTAATACTATTTATTAGTAACTACGCAATACAGTAATATAAATGCAGATATATCAAACAGGTTAACAATGATTTTATATATACATATCAATGCCGTCAATTGTCCCATTGTCCTCCAAAGTAGTTTGAAAGTCACCGACTGTGACCACAACAAAGAGGACCGTTCTTCTGTGGTGGAATTATTAGCCCAGGCGAGAGTTGGACACACGAATAACTCCCCTCTGGTCGCACCCTTTTCACACTGCGAGAGCCACTGATCAATTTTCCTGATCGATCCTTTGAAACCCACCTTTCTTGTGGGCACAACAAAGCTCATTCAGTGTCCAAAACCATGTGTCTGTAGGTCTATCAGCTGACCCACTATTTATCTCTGCATGCTGAACACCAGCTGCCCATCGAATAACGCTGCCCTCAGTCACCATGGCGACCTTTGAGCTGCTGGTTGCTCTTTCTCTGCAAAAACTCACAAGCAGGCAGTATCCTTGTATATTCAAAACAAGCTTGCAGAGAAACCATAACACCATCTCCAGGCATTCTTTGTTACTCTCTCTCTTAATAACAAGGTGTCCAGTGTTGAACAACGACTTAACCTCTCTCTTTTCAAAAACACAGTTCATGGGGGTAATTCAGGACCCCATCACAATAGTGAGAGGAGGGAGTGAGAGTCAAAGGAAGGAAGCAGCAGGACTTTAACCCTGTTCTGCACCAATACAAGTATCCATCACCCAGTTGCCATTGGCAGACTCACTCAGACATCCCAGTCTCTGCCTGACTCTGATTACCCCAAATCCCCACTGGGCACATCATTGTCTCCCTACATCTGACAGAACCGATTTTAAACTTACCACCGTAGTAAGATGCAGACTGATCCAGCATTCCTCTGCAATGGCTGTGCTGCAGTCATCTACTAAATACCCCTGCCAACATCGTGTAGGGCAAGTTGTGGAGGCCACAGCCCATGCATGATTGAACAGCAATGGACAGAGGTCTGCTGTGGAGCAGAGTCCAGGAGATGTGGGGCAAACTCCAAGCTTCCCTCCTGCAGTCCAAACACGACAGCCTTCTGCACGTGAGTGCACACTTCGCACCCGTCACAAACGTAATGCAGGAGTGTTAATCCCGAAACTGTAGGCATTGGTAACTTGGAATATGCAGTTATAGAAACTCATACAAATGCAAAGAAACTTCTCTAATCCTCTCACTGATTAGTCAGCAGTTGAAGGATGCTGCCTGGATTAGAGAGCTTGCCGTATGAGGATGAGCAAGTGAGACCTTCTCTTTGGGGAAAAGGAGGACAGGTGACTTGATAGAGGTGTACAAGATGATAAGAGATATTGATCAAGTGCATAGTCAGGGACTTTTTCCCAGGTGGAAATTGCCAAATGAGAGGGTATAATTTAAGATGAATGGAGGAAAGTGCAGGGGTGATGTCGGAGGTAGGTTTTTACAGAGAGAGTGCTGGAAGTGTGGAAAGCTTTGCCAAGGGTGGGAGTGGAGGCAGATACATTAGGGACAATTCAGGGACTCTTAGATAAGCACATGGATGTAAAAGTAATGAAGGGCTGTGTGGGAGGGAAAGCCGGGAGTAGGTTAAAGTATCAGCACAACATCAGGCGTCAAAGGGCTTGTACTGTGCTTTACTGTTCTATGTTCTATGAGGATATCATTTCCCCAGAGGAAGTGGGGAGGAGGAGGGGTGCAGAAGGATACCACCTCTTCTCTGAGAGTGAAGGAGCTGAGGGAGGGTGGTGAGTCAGTGTAAACTAGATCCTTCAACAAGATTCAAACATCTAACAAATCTTCCCCTTCCCACACCTTTCAACATTCCATTGTGATTCCTTGGCCCACTCTTCCTTCCCCATCTACCACTTCTCTCACAGCAACTACAGGAGTTACCACACCTGTCCATTTACCCCAACCTCAGGTGCTGTCTGTGTGGAGTTTGCATACTCTCTCTGTGACTGCGTGCATTTCTCCCGGGATGACTGGTTTCCTCCCACTTGCCAAAGGCAAAGATTGGTAGCCCCTGTAAGAGGAATATTCTGACAGAAGGGAGATCATGAGGAGAATAAAAACTGTTAGGATTAATGTTAAATGAGAGTAAATGGGTGTGGACGATGGGCTGAATGGCCTGTTTTGTGCTCTATCTCTTCTATAAGCCAAAGGTACTCTTTTTTTTAAATATTTAATTGAATTTTCAAATAGGTCACAGAAAGAAAAAAAATTATCAGCCCTTCCTCCCCCCCCCCCCAAACCCTCCCCCTAACATATCGCTATAGAAAAAAAAGAGAAGAAAAAAGAAAGAAAGAAAGAATGAATGAATGCCTGGATATCGGAAGAACCCCACATGCTCCATGGAGTTTATAATAACTTTAATATGTATATTTATTTCTTTCCCTAGAAATAATTTTATCTTCGGAGCACCTATATATTTAATCCTATCTTTTGTAAATAAGGGCGCCAAATTTTCAGAAATATTTCATATTTATCTCTTAAATTATAAGTAATTTTTTCAAGTGGAATGCAGCTAAAAATTTCATTCTTCCAACGATCTATACTTAAGTATGAATCTGATTTCCAAGTAACTGCAATAGCCTTTTTGGCTACTGCCAATGCAATTTTTATGAATTCTTTCTGATATTTATTTGATTTGGATTTCGATTTTATCCCTTCAATATCGCCTAGTAAAAATAACGCTGGATTATGTGGAAGTTGTATTCCAATAATTTGTTCCAGTAAAACTCTTAAATTTGTCCAAAAAGGTTGAATTTTAAGACAAGACCAAGAAGAGTGTAAAAAAGTACCAATTTCTTGATTACATCGGAAGCATTGATCAGATAAATTTGGGTTTAATTTATTTATTTTTTGTGGTGTAATATATAATTGATGTAAAAAATTATATTGCACTAGTCTTAGCCAGACATTTGTTGTATTTGGCATACTGTCAAGACATAGTCTTGACCAATTCATTTCTTCAATTTTAATATTCAAATCAGTTTCCCATTTTTGTCTTGACTTATGAATTCCTTGTTTAATTACCTGCTTTTGAATCAAACTATACATACAAGAAATAATTTTTTTAATTTTTCCTTTTTGAATTAAAATTTCTATTTCATTCGGTTTCGGCAATAACATTGTTTGACCCAATTTATCTCTTAAATAAGCCCTTAATTGGAAATAACAAAAAAGAGTGTTGTTTGATATTTTATATTTATTCTTTAATTGATCAAGTGACATTAATATACCTCCTTCAGAACAATCTCCAATATATCTAATCCCTTTTTGAAACCAGTTGTATAAAAGTTGGTTATCCATTGTAAAAGGAATGTTTATTTTGAATTAAAGATCTCTTTGCCAATAAAGATTTCTTTATCTCATTATCAACATTTATCTTATTCCATAAATCAATCAAATGTTTTAATATAGGAGATTCTTTCTTTTCCCGTATCCATTTAGATTCCCACTTATATATAAAATATTCTGGTATATTTTCTCCTATTTTATCTAGTTCTATTTTAATCCATGCTGGTTTATCTTCATCAAAAAAAGATGCAATAAATCTAAGTTGATTTGTTTATAATAATTTTTAAAGTTTGGAAGTTGTAACCCTCCTAGGTCAAATTTTCATGTCAATTTTTCCAACAATATTCTTGACATCTTACCTTTCCAAAGGAACTTCCTCACACATTTACTTAACTCTTGAAAAAACTTCTGCGTTAATTGTATTGGTAGTGTTTGGAATAAATATTGTAATCTAGGGAATACATTAATTTTTACAGCATTTACTCTGCCTACTAATGTTAGTGATAACATCATCCATTTATCAAGATCTTCTTGAATTTTTTTCAATAATGGTAAATAATTTAATTTATATAAATTCTTTATATCATTATCAACTCTTATACCTAAATATTTTATACCATTTATCGGCCATCTAAATTGAGTTATTAATTGACATTGACTATAATCTCCTTTAGTAAGGTGTAGAATTTCACTTTTATCCCAATTTATTTTGTAGCCTGATATTTCCCCATATTCTTCCAATCTAGAAGATAATTTACGCAGCGAATACAATGGGTTTGTTAAATAAAGCAAAACATGGTCAGCAAATAAATTAATCTTATATTCCTCCTGGTTAACTCTGAAACCCATAATATCTGGGTCTGTTCTAATTAATTCAGCTAATGGTTCTATCGCCAACACAAATAAAGCAGTTGATAATGGACAACCTTGTCTAGTTGTCCTTGTTAACTGAAGTGATGTTGAAATTTGACCATTTGTCATTACTTTAGCTTTGGGATTAGTATTTAAGGTTTTAATCCATTTTATAAAAGATTTTCCTAACCCATACTTTTCCAATACCTTAAATAAAAAATCCCATTCCAATCTATCAAATGCATTTTCTGCATCTAAAGCAACTGCCACACTCATTTCCTCCCTCTTTTGTGCCAGATGAATTATACTAAGTAACCGAGTTACATTATATGCCAATTGTCTATTTTTGATAAATCCTGTTTGATCCATATGTATTAATTTTGGTAAGTATTTAGATAATCTATTAGATAAAATTTTTGCTATTATTTTATAGTCAGTGTTCAACAAAGAAATAGGTCTATATGATGTTGGCTTTAAAAGATGTCTATCTTTTTTTGGCAATACTATTAAAATAGCTGTTGAAAAAGATTCTGGAAGTTTATGCGTTCTTTCCACTTGGTGTATTAACTCCATAAAAGGAGGAATTAATAAATCTTTAAACTTTTTGTAAAATTCAGGCAGAAAACCATCTTCCGGGGATTTATTACTCTAAAGTGATCCTAGAGCTTCTTCGACCTCTTTTAATGTAAAAGGCATATCTAATCCCTTCTGTTCTTCCGAATTCAATTTTGGGAGAGTTATTTGTGATAAAAACCCTTCTATCTCAACATTATCATTTTGTGATTCTGATTGATACAGTTCAGAATAAAAATTCTTTAAAATTTCATTAATTTCTAAAGGTTAATTAAGAAAGGTTTTTAAGTAATTTTATTTACACTTGTTCTAATTGCATTTAACGTTTTGGAAATCTGGTCTGTTTTTAACTGCCAAACAAGAATCTTGTGTGATCACCTAGTTCGTAATATCTCTGTTTAGTTCTCATAATTGCTTTTTCTGTTCAGTATGTCTGAAGTGTATTATATTGTAACTTCTTGTTAACAAGTTGTCTTTTTTTTCTGTCATATTTTGTTGAGATTCTTTTTCTAATTTTGTAATCTCTTTCTCCAATTGATCTGTTTCTACCATATATTCTTTCTTAATTTTAAAAGTATAACTTATTATCTGACTTCTCAAATATGCCTTCATTGCTTCCCATACTATAAATTTATCATCAACTGAATGTAAATTTGTATCTAAAAAAAACTGAATCTGCTTTTTCATGAAATCACAAAAATCTTACCATTTTAATAATATTGAATTAAATCTCCATCTGTAAATCGATTCCTCTTTATCCATCATTATCATTGTCATTATCAAGGGGGAATGATCTGACAATATTCTTGCTTTATATTCCATATTTTTCACTCTGTCTTGAATATTCGCTGATAATAGAAAAAAATCTATCCTTGAATATGTTTTATGTCTATTTGAATAAAATGAATAATCTCTTTCTTTTGGATTAATTCTTCTCCATATATCAATCAAATTTAAATCTTTCATCAATGATAAAGTTAATTTTGCTACTTCTAATTTTGTAACAACCTTTGTTGATCTATCTAAAACTGGGTCTAAACAAAAACTAAAATCTCCACCTATTAATATTTTGTCATATGCGTCAGCCAAATTCAAAAAGGCCTCTTGTATAAATTTATACCTCTTGTATAAATCATTTTCATTTGGTGTATAAATATTCATAAGAGTCCTTAGTTCTGAAAAAATTTGACAATGTGACGTGACGTATTGACAATGTGATGTATTTGACGTATCTCCCCGCAGAATCAATTAATACATTTTGTATTTTAATTGGCAAAGTTTTATTAACCAAAATTGCAACTCCCCTCGCCTTGGAGTTAAATGAAGCTGCGATAACATTTCCAACCCAATCTCTCTTTAATTTCTGATGTTCTGTCTCTGTTAAGTGTGTTTCTTGTAAAAAAAGCTGTATCTATTTTCATTTTCTTAATATATGTTAAAATTCTTTTTCTTTTCACCGGTCCATTAAGCCCATTAACATTAAAACTTCAAAAATTCAGTAAGTTAGTCATTATTTTTAACAGGGTTACTCCGATCTATAATAATACCTGATCTTTCAACTTTCATAGTACCTTGGGGAATTATTTTTAAAATTCTCCATGTTGCTATGTGTCTCTCCCGCCCCCCCCCCCCCCCCGATTGTCCAGGCAAAGAAAGAAAGATAAAAGAGAAATAGATTATAAAGAAAAAAAATAACAAAATACCCCCCTACTAATGTTGTGAATGAAAAAAACACAACATTACCCCCCTCCGTGTGCGGGTCATGGCAATCGCCATGATTACACACGTGAGTCCCGTAGCAATCGATCCGAAGTTCCCCCAGCTCCCCCGTAACATAAAAAAGTATATATAAGAAAGAAAAAAATAATATCACTACTCTTGATTAATATTTCTCAAATTTTAACCTTTCTCCCCCTGTAGCATATAATTAAGAATATATTTAAATATTCTTTTGTCCTTAAACATCCATCAGTTCCATTCACTGTCCCTATCTTCATCTTTAATCCGTTTCACTTTTAAATCTTTGACTGTAATTAGCGAATATTTGGGAGTTCTTATGCAAATATTTCTGCATCTCGATAATCAGTAAAAAAATCTTCATTTTCCGTCATCCAAAAAAATTATCAGGGTTGCTGGGTGGCGCAATATAAATTTATAGCCTTTTTCCCATAATACTTTTTTCGCTGGGTTGAATTCCTTCTTTCTCTTCAAAAGGTCATAACTTATATCAGGATAGAAAAGAACTATTTTCCCTTCTATCATCAATGGCCCATTTCTCTTTCTGTCACGTTGGGCAGCTGCCTTCAGGATCTTTTCTTTATCTTGATATCTTAAGCATTTTATCAAGATTGATCGTGGGTTTTGATCAACTTGAGGTCTTGATCTTAAGGCTCTGTGAGCCCTTTCATTTTCAATTAACTGGGTTCCTTCTTTCATTTCCAGAATTTCCGGGATCCATTTTTGAAAAAAATTTATTGGATCCTCCGTCTATATCTTCTTTAAGTCCAACAATCTTAATATTGTTTCGTCTGCTAAAATTTTCAAGCACATTCACTTTTTCCAACAAATGTTTTCTTTCTGATGTCCAGGCAGAAATATTATCTTCCATTTTATTCACTGTATCAATGGTGTCTCCCATTGCTTCTTCCAAATTTTTAATTTCCTTGACCATTTTGTCCTGTCTTTTCATCATTTTATCAAACATAATCTTCATATTTTTAATATCTTTTTTATTATTTTAATGCTTTTAATTCATGCATTATTTGTACCAAAGTTTTTCTTATGTCTCCTTCACCTCCAACCTCTTCCTGTTGCTCTTCTTTGTTTGTCTCTTCATCTTCGTCTGATTTATCCAGAGAATCTGATTCCACCTCATCTTCACCTTCACTTTCAGTTCCGATCGTAGCTGGGATTTGTAGTTTGGGTTGCTCGTGTTTGCGCATGCCCTTTCCTTCATGCATGCGCAATTCCTGTTGCTCTTTTTTTTTGGAAACAGTTGATGTTGCCACAGTTTCCTGTTCTGTATCGCCAGAGGTAAAATGCAATTGAGCCTGAGGCTCTTTCATAGCGACCAGCCTTGATTCTTTTCCAACTTGTGTTGTCTTCAAAATAGTAGTTTTCTTCTGCTTCTGTTTAGGAGGCATATCTAAATAGTTTATAAGTAGTTTTTAAAAAGTGTTTACTAACTTTTCTTCACTTAAGCGATATTTTACTGGTTTTTTACGGGAGAGCTGGATTTCCATGTCTCGATCCTACGTCATCACGTGACGTCCCCCAAGCCAAAGGTACTCTTGAGTCAAGTGGAGGAGTGGTGCAGGGGGCATGGGAGAGGGAGGGGGACAAATCAAAGAGTGCTTTGCCTTTATGTGACAAGTCTGTTTATTTCTTTTCAGTCTCCCGCCACCAAATCGCACTCAGAAGCATTTAAAGATAGAGAGAAGGAAATCTCCCTCCTTGACCTCGATGATTGTGAGTCTTTTGCATTCAAGTGCTTGCGGAGTGGTTAGGGAAGTTTGTTAAGAGACTCATTAGTGGCTCTGTAGGTTGAGCAAAACACACAAAATGCTGGAGGAACTTGGAGGGTCAGGCAGCTTCTACGGAAGGAAATAACGGTCTGTGTTTTGGGCTAAGATCCTTTATCAGGACATACGAAGATTGTTTATTTCCCTCTATAGATGCTGCCTGACTTGTTGAGTTCCTTCAGTATTTTGTATTTGTTGCTCAACATTCATAGTCGGATTTGGATTCAGATTGATTTATCACTTTTATAATGAAACAGACAGTGAAATGCATTGTTTGCATTAACAACCAATACAGCTGGAGGATGTACTGGGGCCAGCCAGCAAGTGTCACCAAACATTCTAGAGCCAACATAACAAGCTCACGATGTTCAGCAGAACAGCAACGAAACAAGACCTTTTCCCATCCTCCCACCCACTCCAACACATGGACAGTCACTATGTTTGGATATGGCCCAAGTGCGGCACGAGAGACTCTGAAGCGGGTCAATAGTTCACAGACTTTAATGTGAAAAGAGTTAGAGGCAAAAGAAAACAATAAGTGCTAGGCCAAACAGGGCCATTAACTAAAACTCTCAAGTGGAGAATGAAGCCAACACTGTGGCAGAAAAGGATAACTGAATATAAAACGAATACAGCTTGACTTCAGAGTCAGTTGACACGACAGTCCAGTTTGTCAGGTGAGGCTGAATGCAAGCAGGCAGTGAAATGTTGCTGTGCTTTGCTCAAGTCTAGATAAGTACAATGACAAAATGGAGTTAAGTACCATCACAATGAAATAATAATTAGCTGACACATGCAGATTCACGAGCACAATTGCTGTATCTGCTGCACTGTCGAATCTGTGGTTGTGACATGGACAGGCTGCCTCCAGGTCTCTGGTTCTTGGCTCCCGACTCTCAGACTTGTGGACATTGGGCTTCCATCCTGCAGCCTTTGGCCCAGTTTCACAGACATCAGGCCTCGTTACCCCAGGACTTACTGATCACTGGACCTTGACCTTCATGTCTTGACTTCCCGAATTACCCACCTTTGACCTTTGGGCCTTTGCCTACCGACATCTGTTGATTCTCTTGTATCCCTGTAGATTGTATACCTCTGAGACCTAAATATTTGTGACCTCTGGCTTAGCAAGGTAATCATATTCAACAGGCGGGGTGAAAGTTGATGTGAATTCCCTTGGAAGATGACTATTATGAAGGAATTGCTTTCACCTGAGATCCAAATTCCAGAACATTGCAGTCTTCTGAGCTCTATTACTGCAAGATTGAGTACTAGGACATGGGAAAGAGATACATATCATCTCCTCCACTTTTTTAAAATGACATCCTGGCCCTGGCTTTGTTTTCCTGCTGTAAATGGAGCAGGCTCTGGAATATCCTGATGTAGTTCACCACAGCTGAACTTCAGTGGAGCTGTTCCATGAGGCACATGACTGCCACAACATGCAATTCTCCTTTCCCTAGGATACACTTCCTGCTTTGTCCCAGGATCACTTTCTCCCCGGGATGTATTTAAGATTTATTTCCAGGGTCTCTTCCTGCACTTCTCCTAAGATTTCTCCAGCCTTCCCTTCAGATACCTTCCTACGTTTTCCCTCAGCTAACTTGCCATTCTCTTTCCCCAGGATCACTTCCTGCTTTTTCCCTGAGATTACTTCCCACTCTTTGCTGGGATTATCTCCTACTTTTTCCCCAGGATTATTTCCTACTCTTTGCCTAAGACTTCCCACATTTCATCAGGATCAAATCCTCTTTCCCAAGTATCATCCCTGCTCTTTTCTCGACATTATGTCTTACTCTTTCCCCAGGTTTACCTCCCACAGTTTCCCTGGGATCACTTCCTGCTATTTCCACAGTTCCCTCGTTTCCTGAAACACTCCTCCCATTTTTTTCTGAGGCACAACTCTCCAGGGATGCATTCTTCTCTGTTTCCCTGGATACTGTGGTCTCCTGAGTCACAACTCCCCCTAGTATACCGCTGTTCCTTATCTGGAGTGTGTTGTTTTTAATTGAGCTGTCCTTGGTGCTGAAACACTGTTGCTGAAACCTGGGCAGTTTTGGACAGCGCCACATTATTCAGCAGTGTTCACAAATGTCATTTACTAATGCTGGAGATGTCAGTCTTTGGTTCCCACAACATTTTAACACATTATCCTCCTTTCTTTAATTCATGCACGCAATTTACTTTATTTTACTTGGAATCATCTAAACATTTAGATTTTTAGTCACAGATACCATGTGAACCAAAATAATTTGAAATCTACTTTTCACAAATAATGGGCTTTACACTAATTAAAATTCTTAAAATTTGTTTTATTAATTTTGTTCTGTATTAGTCAATATTACACCAGCTTACTACAGATATTGGTATTGGTTTATTATTGTCACCAAATTTCTTGGTGTTCACCTGACGGAGAGTCTCGCCTGGTCCCTCAACACCAGCTCCATAGCAAAGAAAGTCCAGCAGCGTCTCTACTTTTTGTGAAGGCTGAGGAAAGTCCATCTCCCACCCCCCCATCCTCATCACATTCTACTACAGGGGTTATATTGAGAGCATCCTGAGCAACTGCATCACTGCCTGGTTCGGAAATTGTACCATCTCGGATCGCAAGACCCTGCAGCAGATAGTGAGGTCAGCTGAGAAGATCATCGGGGTCTCTCCTCCTGCCATCACGGACATTTACACTACATGCTGCATCCGCAAAGGAAACAGCATTATGAAGGACCCCATGCACCCCTCATACAATCTTTTCTCCCTTCTGCCATCTGGGAAAAGGCTCTGAAGCATTCGGGCTCTTACGACCAGACTATGTAACAGTTTCTTCCCCCAAGCTATCAGACTTCTCAATACCCAAAGCCTGGACTGACACCCTGCCCTACTGTCCTGTTTATTATTTATTGTAATGCCGGTACTGTTTTTGTGCACTTTATGCAGTCCACTGTAGGTCTGTAATCTAGTATAGCTTTCTCTGTGGTGTTTTTTTATTACGTAGCTCAGTCTAGTTTTTTGTACTGTGTCATGTAACACCATGGTCCTGAAAAACATTGTCTCATTTTTACTATGCACTGTACCAGCAGTTATGGTCAAAATGACAATAAAAGTTGACTTGACTTCACTTTACATGTACCAAGATAAAGTGAAAAGCTTATCTTGTATATCATTTATACAGATCAAATCATTACATAGTGTATTGAGCTAAAATGATGTTAAACAACAACAATGCAGAATAAAGTCTGAAAGTTACTAAAAAAGTGAAGTGCAGGTAAACAAAGTGCAAGATTATAATAAGGTACATTGTGAGGTCAAGAGTCCATCCTATTGTACAAGGGGTCTACTTAGGAGTCTGATTTAAGTGGAATAGAAGCTGTCTTTGAGGTGGTACATGTTTTCAGGCTTTTGTATCTTCTCTCCAAAAGGAGAGAGGAGAACAGAGAATCTCTGGGGTGGGTGGGTCCTTGATTATGCTGTCTGCTTTACTGAGGCAGCAAGATGTATAGACAGTCCCTAGAGGGGATGCTGTTTCCTGTGATGTACTCTGCTGTGCTGACAACTCTCTGCAGGCATTTGCTCAGCAGTTGCCATACCAAGCCAATATCCATCCAGAGACAATGCTTTCTGTGCTGCATCAATAAAAATTGGTAAGAGTCGATGGGGACCTGCTGAATTTCTTTTGACCCCTGATGAAGTAGAGGCATTGCTGACCTTTCTTGGCCATGGTATCAACATGCTTGGACCAGGAGAGGTGATGTTTAAACTTGAAGCTCTCAACCCACTCAACCTCAATCATGCTAATATACACAGGAGCATGTATACCACCAAACAACACCCCCCCCCCCCCGCCTCTTTCTGAAGTCAATGACCAGCTCTTTCGATTTGCTGACATTGAGGGGAAGGTTGTTAAATCTATCAATCAATATTTTTTTAAAGCAAAGATTCTTTCAATAAAAAAAAGATGATTTTCTGATATGTTGCTGACTGGCAGATTTCCCATGCAACAATATACCAATTTATTGGTTACATAACAAATAAACTTTACATCCTATCATCTTTGCTTTGATTGCATATTTTTACCAAGACATTGTGTGGGTATACCAGTGCCTAAGAAGAATAATGTGAGCTGCCTTAATGACGATCGCCCGGTAGCACTCACATCAACAGTGATGAAATGCTTTGAGAGGTTGGTCATGACTAGACTGAACTCCTGCCTTAACAAGGACCTGGACCCATTGCAATTTGCTTATTGCCACAATAGGAAAACGGCAGATGCAATCTCAATGCCTCTTCACATGGTCTGAGACCACCTGGGCAACACAAACGCCTATGTCAGGTTGCTGTTCATTGACTATAGCTCAGCATTTAGTACCATCATTCTCCCAATCCTGATTAAGAAGTTGCAGGAACTGGGTCTCTGTACCTCCCTCTGCAATGGGATCCTTGACTTCCTAACCAGAAAACCACAATCTGTGCAGATTGGTGATAATATATCCTCCTCGCTGACAATCAATACTGGCACACCTCTGATGTGTGGTTAGCCCACTGCTGTACTCTCTATATACACATGTCTGTGGCTAGGCATAGCTCAAATAGCATCTATAAATTTTCTGACAATACAACCATTCTTGATAGAATCTCAGGTCGTAACGAGAGGGCATAAAAGTGAGATATGCCAACTAGTGGAATAGTGCCGCAGCAACAACTTGGCACTCAACGTCAGTAAGACGAAAGAGCTGATTGTGGACTTCTGGAAGGGTAAGATGAAGGAACACATACCAATCCTCACAGAGGGATCAGAAGTGAAGTGAGTGTGCAGCTTCAAGTTCCTGGGTGCCAAAATCTCTGAGGATCTAACCTGGTCCCAAAATATCAATGCAGTTATAATGAAGGCAAGCCAGCAGCTGTACTTTTTTTTTAGGAGTTTGAAGAAACTCTCAAAAACTTCTATAGTTGTACCGTGGAGAGTACTTCTCTTAAACATTGAAATCAAAATTGCATCCACCACTTGTTCTGGCCACACTCTCACCACCCTCTGAGTGAAGAATCCCCCTCATGTCCTCTTTAAGTTTTTCATCATTCATCCTTAACTCATGACCTCTTGTTCTAGTCTCACCCAACCTCAGTGGAAAATGTTGCTTGCATTTATCATATCTATACCCATCACAATTTTGTATACCCCTATCACACTTCTCGATCGTCTATGTTCTAGAGAATGAAGTTCTAACCTATGCAATCTTTCCTTATAACTCAAGTTCTCCAGTCCCAGCAGCATCCTTGTAAAAATTTTCAGGACTTTTTCAACCTTATTTGCATCTTTCCTGCAGGCAAATGACCAAAACGACACACAATATTCCAAATTAGGCATCCCAAATGTCTTTTACAACTTCAACATGAGACATTGTAAAGATCAGACATGGGCAATGGGTCGTTTTCCAGTAACAATGTCTGATACTGCAGATATTGTCAGGCACCTATTGTAGGATTGATGGGTGCTCAGTGGGACAAATTGTGACAATAATGCTGTGTATGCCTCATTGTTAACTCTCTCCCTTCAACTTGTCTTCTGCAGTCAGTGGACCCTCCGTCTTACCAACCACCCCATCACCTAACACGTTCTCCAAGAGTCTCAACCTGGATCTACAAGGGCTAACCTTGTCCAACTCCACCTTGACATCAGAGGTGAGTGTTTGGTTATCTCAAGGTTCTGGGGGGGTGGGAGAAGAACACATGGCCAAAAGGCTGTGTGGTGTGAATACTGGGGGTGGGAGTCAGAAATATCCTCCGTTTGCATGTTTGTGACGTAGAGGTTAGTCACCAGAGAATAGGTTACAGAGGAAGGAAATGAGGAATGGGATTAATGGGGTTGCTCAGAGAGCTAGCATAGGCTCAATGGCTGAACAGTTTCCCTTATGTCATAAGAAAATATAAGATGTATTATAATATAAATGTGGCACACTGGCACTGCATCACAGCAGTACTGACCCAGGTTCGATCCTGACCTCTGGTTTGTCCCTGTGGAGTTTGCACCTTCTCCCTGTGACCCTGTGGGTTTCCCTCGGGTGCTCTGGTTTCCTGTATCCCAATGACATCATGGTCGGTGGGTTGATTGGCCCCTAATTGCTCTGAGGATGTAGGTGACTGGTGGAATTTGGGAAAAGTTGATTGGAGTGTGGGGGAGAGTCGATGGGGTGAGTGTAAAAGGGTGGGTGATGGTCAGCACTGTCTCAGTGGGCAGAAGGGCCTGGTTCCGTGCTCTGTGATCTCTGACTTTAGTTCAAGGTATCTCAGGAGGTGCTGATGGAGCAGATGAACAGCCGCTTAACAATGGTGGAGCAAGGATTAGGGTCTGAATGGTTTCTCCAGTTCCCATGTTACCCAGTCCTCAGAGGGACTTTGCCCCAGACTGGTGTGTGGACAGCACACTTACTTTTACTGTTTCATGCTTGCTGCTCCAGGGTGGTCTGAGACCAGTGGTGATGGAGGAACCCTGGGTGACTCAGGTGTTAGTCATAGAGTCGTACAGCACAAAACTGGTCCATGCCATCTGAGCTCGTCTCATTTGTCTGTAGTTGGCCCATATCCCTCTAAAACTGGGATTCCCAACCTGGGGTCCACAGACTCCTCGGTTAATGGTAAGGGTTGGGAACCCCTGCTCAAAACCTTGCCTATCTATATAATTGTCCAAAATATCTTTGTACCCATTTCAAACTTCTTAATGTATCTGGTTCAACCACTTCCTCTGGCAGCTCATTCTATATACTACCCACCCTGATGGAAGGTCTTGGCTTGAAACATTCACTGTTTATTTCCCTCTATAGATGCTGCCTGACCTGCTGAGAACAGTACAGGCCCTTTAGCCCACAATGTCGTGCCCACCTTTTAACCTATTCTAAGATCAGTATAATCCTTCCCTCCTCCATAACCCTCCTTTTTTCTGTCTCCATGTACCTACCTAGGAATCTCATACTGTCCCTAATGTATTTGGCTGGACCACAATCCTTAGTAGTGTTCTGTGCCTGTGTTTTTAAAAAAAAACCTATCTCTGACATTTCCTCTATACTTTACTCCAATCACCTTAAACGTATCCCTTTTGCATTCGCTATTGGCTCCTGAGGGAAAAGGTGTTGGCTGTCCACTCTAACTATGCCTCTTGTTTTACACCTAGTTCCTCTGACCTTAGGCCATAGCTCAGCCTCCCCCACCTCCCCAAGCCCAGGCCACGTCCTCATCAATCTCCTTGTCACCCCCTGTAGGCGTTGAGCCCCTCTCTCGGCAAGGTGAAGACATACGAGCTGCTGCACCGGCTGACGGGCGAGGGGCTGTCGGTGCAGTACCACTTCACCCGGAGACCCTTCAGCCCCGACCAGGCCATGGTCTCCGTCCAGATGCAGTTCACTAACAACTCCGAAATGGAAATCCGGCACCTCCGCATCAGCGAACCCAAGCTGCACTCAGGAATGAGGATACAAGGGTTCAAGGAGATTGGTAAGCAAGTAGGAACGGCTGCTCAATGTGCACTCAGTGAACGGAAACTGACAGGATCTGGAAAACACTCAGAGTGGGTAAGGGGGATTAATGTTTAGAATATAGAACAGTTCAACACAGTACAGGCCCTTTGGCCCATAATGTTGTACCTACATATAAACTTACTCCATGATCACTCTAACCTCTGCCTCCGTTTCACTGGTCCATCTGTACCCTCTTGGTCCTTTGATAATCCATCCCCTCCCCTTTTTCCTATCCACACATCACCAGTCCATCATACAGGCACCTCCCAGGGCTTCTGCAGATACTTCAGAGGCGACTTGGTCACTGGCTTCTCTTCGGAAACTCTCAGTGAGCAGGGCTACAGGAGGTCCACTTGTGATCAGGCACGTCTCAGATTTATGTACGGCTGGGTCCGTGTCACGGAGACTGCGTCTGTGCGACAGTGGCTGTGTGACTGGATGTGCGTTGTGGTGACTGGGTCTGCATCAGTACAGGCCTGGTTTACTATCAACTGACACCTTGTCAAGGTTGGTCAAGCCACAGGTTCTGTTTCTGCAGTCTCGGGGGAGTGGTGAGAGGTAACAGCAGCTGCTGTATTAGATACCCATCCAGTGCTTTATATTAACCAAAGCCTCAAGCTTTGGTCGTTGCTGCGAACACATCAGTGAGTGATGTTAGATGATCAACAAACATTCATTCACATCCACTGGTCACTTGTTCATCAGTGGAAATCTGATGGATGTTAAGTTTCTGGGTTTACAAAAGAGCTTCAGGAAAAGTTGGGAGTGTCAGTCACATGCTTGAAGACATCTCAGTTCATTGACCAGCTAACCTGAAAATCCTCAAATGCAGAGTGCACTTGACCAAGTCCAACTTTAATCAATTTCCCAACCAGCTCGAAGGAAATATAACCATATAACAATTACAGCACAGAAACAGGCCATCTCGGCCCTTCTAGTCCGTGCCGAACGCTTACTCTCACCTAGTCCCACTGGCTCGCACTCAGCCCATAACCCTCCATTCCTTTCCTGTCCATATACCTATCCAATTTTACTTTAAATGACAATACTGAACCTGCCTCTACCACGTCTTCTGGAAGCTCGTTCCACACAGCTACCACCCTCTGAGTAAAGAAATTCCCCCTCGTGTTATCCTTAAACTTTTGCCCCCTAACTCTCAACTCATGTCCTCTTGTTTGAATCTCCCCTACTCTCAATGGAAAAAGCCTATCCACATCAACTCTATCTATCCCCCTCATAATTTTAAATAACTCTATCAAATCTATGCTCCAAAGAATAAAGACCTAATTTGTTCAACCTTTCCCTGTAACTTAGGTGCTGAAACCCAGGTAACATTCTAGTAAATCTTCTCTGTACTCTCTCTATTTTGTTGACATCTTTCCTATAATTCAGTGAACAGAACTGTACACAATACTCCAAATTCGGCCTTACCAATGCATTGTATAATTTTAACATTACATCCCAACTCTTATACTCAAATGCTCTGATTTATAAAGGCCAGCATACCAAAAGCTTTCTTCACCACCCTATCCACGTGAGATTCCACCTTCAGAGAACTATGCACCATTATTCCTAGATCACTCTGTTCTACTGCATTCTTCAATGCCCTACCATTTACCATGTATGTCATATTTGGATTATTCCTACTAAAATGTAGCACCTCACACATATCAGCATTAAACTCCATCTGCCATTGTTCAGCCCACTCTTCTAACTGGCCTAAATCTCTCTTCAAGCTTTGAAAACCTACTTCATTATCCTCAATGCCACCTATCTTAGTATCATCTGCATACTTACTAATCCAATTTACCACCCCATCACCCAGATCATTAATGTAAATGACAAACAACATTGGACCCAGTACAGATTCCTGAGGCTCACCACTAGTCACCGGCCTTCAACCTGACAAACGGTTATCTGTCGAGAATTCCTGTCATGAGGGGTCATCATCGGTCAAACTGGTCCTGGATTGTCCCATTTCACACCGGAGTGGATTTGCTTTCAGTGATGTTTTCCTGAATGTGCTTGAAGTAACTGTAACCGGGTGCTCCAGTCAACAGCAGCAGAAACAGCGGACCTGCTCCAGAACAGATCCCAGCAGCGTCCATTGACATCAAGCCGTTGTTTGCTAAGTTTTCACTTGAGCAAAAACAATTGGTGGGTTGGAGCTGGGACAATCTCAGGCCGATGAAAGACAATGGGGTAGAAGCTGTCACAGAATGTGAGGCTGATTCTTGACGGCCCCACATGTGACAGCTTGGATGTGCAGTTGCTCACTATTGTGAAAGCCTTACCCTGATTCCCAAAACTTTAAAAATCTGCACTCCCCGCTGTAGGAATAAAACAGACCCCACTCCCAATAATGTGGTGCACCCAAATGACTAAAGAGGCTTAGTCACAGAGTGTACTCAAGGCATATCAATAGTTTTGTTTAGATACTACAGGGAATCAAACAAAATGGGTTTGTGCAGGAAAATATGCTGAGTTAAGAATCAACCATCAATTTACTGACTGCTAGGACTGACATGAGAGGCTGAATGGCCTACCCCTTCTACTTTTCCATCTTGTTGTTGTTGCGATGGTTTCCATGCAGCATCCACAGTTTGTTGTACCCCATCAGGAATGTCCTTTGGACTGGCAGCCCAGTCGCAGTGCAGTTGGGAGGGCTGCACACCTACGCGGGGTTCCTGAAATCAACGCTGGAAAAACTCAGCAGTTTCAGGCAGCATCAGTGGAGAGGTTTCAGGCTGAAGGTTCTTTATCGGAGCTGAGAAAGAGGGACGACAAGTTAGCCCAGGCAGGGGAAAGGGGACAACAAGTTAGTGCAGGTTGGGGAGAGTGGTGAGTGGAACAAAAGGGGGGTGGTGTCTGAGATGGGGTAAAATGCATTGCAAAAGCTCCTGTGTTAGTTAATGTGTTGCTTATGTTATGAATTTTAGGTAATGTTGGGCCATGAGACACAGCCAGAGACCAGAGAAGACACATGAAAGAGTGTGTGAGGGGAATGACAAGGAAAACTAACCAACATTCCTAAGAGGGAAGACGAGGTGCTACAGAGTCTGAGAGTTGTACAACACAGATTCTTAGGCCCACCATGTTTCTATCCATCCACATTAATCCCTTTGCCTGCATTAGAACCATACCCTATGTCTTGTCTATTTAAGTATCTGTCTAAATGCATCTTAAATGTTGTGATTGTATCTGATTTCACCAGCTCCTCTGGCAGTGCATTCCAGATATTGACCAGTTTCTGTTGGGGGAAAAAATTACCCCCACCCCCAGATCTCCTTTAAAACTCCTTGCTCTCACCCTGACTTCCACCCTCTTTTTTTTGATACCTTGTTCTGAAGCTCATGTTGGACCTCACGGTAACAGTGCAGGAGGGTGTTGACAGGTCAGAGTGGGAGGTGGGTTAAAGTGACAGGTAATTAAAGTTGACCTACCGAGTCTTATGAGAGTTTTATGTTTTTTTTAAATCATAGTCTTCCAGCACCTGCAGTGTTTTTTTTAATAGTCAGCGTTAGGTTCCTGCCAGCTCTCCCAGGTGGAGATGGAAGATTCTGACTAGTAGCAGTGTTCTGAGCAGTTCCTTTCTGATCAACATCCCTGAAACATAATTTGGGATTAAATTGTATTGCTGTACCCGGTACCTTGCTGCTGCATTTTCCAAAGTGCTTCAAACTTCCAAGTAGATTTATTATTTCATTGTACGGCAAGCAATTTGTTTTGCATGCCATCATACAGATTGTTTCAAAGTATACGGAGTGAATACAAAGGGGAAAGTAACAGCAAAATGCAGAATGAAGTGTTACAGTTACAGAGAGAGTGCAGTGCAGGGAGGCAAATTAGGACCGCGGGCACAAACAAGGTAGATTGGAAGATCAAGAGTTCATCTATATCACACGAAGGGGTCCATTCAAGACTCTTGGAACAGCGGGGTAAAAGCTGTGCTTGAGCCTGGTGGGTCAGGCTTTCAGGCTTTTGTATCCTCTGCCTGAGGAGAAGAGAGAATGCCCAGGGTATGTGGGGTCTTTGATGATGTTGGCTGCTTACCCAAGGCAGTGAGATGTGTACGTAATCAAGTCCATGCTGGTTTGCATGATGGAGTGTCCTCTGGTTTATGCACATTTCACTGTGATTTAAAGCGTTTCACGGTATGTTTTGATGTACATGTGACGATAAAGCTAAACCTTTTCTAAAAAAGTTGTAAGGTGCATTAAAAATGCAGCTCTCTTCCTTCCTCGATTCAATCTGAAGAGACTTTTCTACCCCTCTTTTCAACGTTCACAGATGTCCTCCCGCCTGGTGAAGTTGCCTTGGAAACAATGGGCATTGACTTCTGTGATTCCACGCAAGCGGCCAACTTCCAGCTGTGGTGAGTGGCTGCACATCTGGTTCTCTGCGGAGCTCCCACTGTAGAGATAGTCAAGGAGAAAAGAAAAGCTGTCTGTGTGCAAGCTCAGGAAACAAAATAAGTGGAAGGACCAGAGAAATGTGAAGGTTTTATTGAATTGATAATTCTTTAATTATCCCAAGTACAGTTGCTCACATTGGTCTGTGTGTACAGCGGGTGTGTGAGTACACTAAAAACACAGTCGTACTAATTGATAAGACAGAATATTGTGACGATTAGAAGGTGGAAAGCTGAATCCTCTTGGAGTGACCCTCCCCATAATCTTGCTACGTGAAGGTCAGGGGCAGGAGATGTATACAGTACCTTTTTACTGCTCAGCAACAGTGGAGAGAGTTCAGGCTGAAGATCCTCCCTCAGAACTGAGAAAGAGATGCATGTCCCAGAACACCCATGGTTTTGAGGTGATAGATCAGTGTCTGTAGGCAAGGAAAGCACAAAAAAAGGGAGAATGTTACAAGGGTAATGTTCACTCTAGGATTCAGATAGACCAGTCACCTTGCTAAATACCAGAAGCTGTGTGTTATTCAGAGTCTAGATTTTTGGAAGAAATAAGGCGATTTCTTCCATTCCCTTCCAGAGTAGGATAGGGACAGGTTGAGATCTGTCTGGGCTACGGCTCTAATGGTGTCCATGTCCCAAATGGAAGGATGGCAAGGTTTTAATGTGGCTAAACTTGGGAATGAGATCAGGGATTGGGGCAGGGCCTTGCAATTGGAGTTAGTTTATTATTGTGAATGTACCAAGATACAGTGAAAAGCTTTTCTTGCACACTGTTCATACAGATCAGATCATTGCACAGTGCACGGAGGAAGGACAGGGTAGAACGACAAAAATGCAGAATGAAGTGTAACAGCAACGGAGAAAGTGCAGTGCAGGTGAACAATGAAGTACATGATCATAACGAGGTAGAATCAAGAGTCCAACAATGTACGAGGGACCTTTTTTAATTTTTTAATTGCAGAAGCTGTCCCTCAGCCTGGTACGTGCTTTCAGGGTTTTGCATCTTCTGTCGGATGGGAGAGGGGAGAAGATAGAATGTCTGGGCTGGGTGGGACTGTAGGTGCGGAGCTTGTGACGCTTGAGATAATGCCAAGGAATGCCTTAGGCAGTGGCCAGAGGGAACTGGACAGAGAGGTGAAGTCCGGTGTGGAGGCAGGCAGATGTTTGGCCAGAGGAGTCTACAGTGCTGGGGGTGTGGGGTGGAAGTTGGGAATGGGTGGTAGAGAGGGGCCAGTTAGCAATGAGCCGAAGCTGGGCAACAAGTTTGAGGAATAGGATGGAAGCTGGGTGTTGGTTAGGGATGGGTTCTCCAGGTGGTGGTGGTGGGCGGGGGGAGCAAGTTTAGGCGTTGGATTAAGGGATGGTGATTGGATAGAAGATACGAATTTGGGTAGAGGGATAAGGGTTAGGTAAAGAAATGTGGTTGGATAGCTGCATAGTGATTGGGTAAAGGGATAGTGATTGGTAGAGGTTGGGGGTTGGGTAAAGGGATAGAGTTGATAGAGGTTGGAGGTTGGGTAGGAGCATGGTGATTGGGTAAAGGGATTAGTGATTGGTAGGGGTTGGGTAGAGGGATGGTAATTGGGTAGAAGGGATAGTGATTGGTAGAGGTTGGGGGTTGGGTAGGAGCATGGCGATTGGGTAAAGGGATACTGATTGGTAGAGGTTAGGGGTTGGGTAGAGGGATGGTGATTGGATGGAAGGGATTGGGCCTGGTAGAGGGGGTGGGAGTTGGGTAGAAGTTGGTGATTCGGTAGAGGGAATGGCAGTTGGGTAGAGAGATGGTGATAGGATAGAAGGGATGGGGTTGGGTATAGAGATGGTGATTGGGTAGAAGGGACTGGTAGGAGGGAATATGGGTAGGGTCTGTCTCCAGGACAGGCTTGTAACAGGGTCACAGGCTCACTGTTCTAGGGACTACAGTGGGCTCCACTGCTGAGGGTGTGGTTGGTATTTTCCAGCTCCCAGACCCGGCAGTTCTACGTATCCATCCAGCCGCCTGTGGGAGAGTTGATGATGCCAGTCTTCATGACCGAGAACTCTTTCAAAAAGGAGCAAGGTGAGCGTCTTCTTGGCAATGCTCAGCACATTAGAGGAAAGGAAAAGTTGACGGATCGACAATAGTTGTAGCTGCACACAGGGACGGGCCCGCCAGTTTGTCCAATACAGTCTTTGGACAAGCTCCAGTCTGCTCTGGAGCAGTCGGTCTCCCTCATTACTCACTGCAACCATCCACCATTACCTTTCAAGAGATTCTGCAGGTGCTGCAAGTCTTAAGCACACACACAAAATGCTGGAGGAACTCAGCAAGTCAGGCAGCATCTATGGAAGAGAACAGTCAGTGTCTTGTCCTGAAACGTTGACTGTTTATTCATCTCTGTAGATGCTCCTTGTCTTGCTGAGTTCTGTGTGATGCTCACCATTACCCTTCAGTGTCTTGTACCAGAGCAGTGAATGCTGTTCTTGTTCAAGCTCAAGATTCATTACACCAGATTGTAGTTGTTCTCCCACTCTGACAACTCCTGGGGAGCACTCCCCAACCACTCCCTCTGTTTCCTCTCCATCCAGCATAAGCCAGTGTGTTGAGTGTGTCCTTTATTGGGTCTGTGATCCAGAGAGCAAGAATTCACATCTCTCTGCAGAATTGGCCAGAACGTCATGTAAAAAATACTCAATAATGTCCTTTTTAATGAACCCTCCCCCCACCAAGACTTTAAACTGTGCGGGATCCTAGTCTTAATCAATTGTGGTTGTCCACACCCAACACTACGAGCCAGCAGGTGGGAATGGGGGCGACTCGGAGTGGGTAGTGGAGACTAGGCTTGGCATTAACACCTGCATCCTGAGAATTAACTAACATGAAAACAAACAGAACAACTGAATCTCCTTTCCTGCTCAGCATTTCAGTGCATGAATAGCAACCTTTAACCACCAACTGACGGAATAGCAGGGTCGGTCTCACCATGTTCCCTCACCCTGATTCGCAGGCTGACAGAAAGGGTTTGAGATCACAGGCCAGTGATTTCTTTTTCTTTTCTGAACCTGCAGCTGGCCTTCATCCATCTGTGACATCCGTGTACTGGGAGAATTCAGAACTAGTCCATGGGAATTTGAAGAGTGATCCACTGTGGAAAGGCTCCCTGTGGACTTGGTGGAAGCAGTTGTTATCTATTTTAAATACAAGTTAGATTGGTTTGGGAAGTAACGTGTGGACACACTTGACTTTGTGCCTCTGCTTCCTGAAGCATTCCACCATATAATGTTACGTCTGGGTCTATTGTAGAGTAACCGAGAAAGACTGACCAAAGGGCAGTTCACAACATATTTCATCATAAGATACAGAGGATGAATCGGATTTAATTCAAGCAGAAAAATTTGGGGAAAAAGGACTAAGTGATAAAAACATAGTGGACAGAGTTGTGGATGGAAGGGAAGGATTTGCCTCAAAAGGACTGAACCCAGCAATGTGGAAGGGTTGATCTTAACACCAGTAACTCAGTAACTTATTAGTGGTTAAACAAAAGTCAAAGTATTGCAGATAGCGGCATTTGTAAGCATGAGTACTCAGCAGGTCAGGCAGCATCTGTGGAGGGAGAAGCAGCTATCATTTCAAGTCAAATACTCTCATCGATCAAAGTGTTTCTCTCACTGCAGTGAATCACTGACTTTCATTTCTGTTGTCAGTTTTCACTGACTGGTTCAAAAATGCCAGATATATCATTAGATCTGACAGTTGACATCCAACAAACAGAACTAATGGAGATGGGCGAATCATCTAGGGAAGATTAATCATAGTTCCCTGCAACCAACCGCTCCTTCACATAATATGTCTTCATGCCTCAACTAGTATGAATAATTACCAGCACACTCTTGAAGCTAATACAACATCGATCACTCCTGCCTTTCGAAATGCTCTCAGCTGATAACCTAATGGCTTAGAGTTACAAATTGCCCATAAATTTCTTTATTTGACAGCAAATAGATTGCAGGTGACTTGTAATCACTTGCTCAAATGGGAAGCTGATTTAATTGGGTTACTGGTTTCCTTGAAGTGTATTGCAGTGGAATACCAAGCAGTTAGATTCAAATGAGGCAAAGCATTGAGAAGAGGCATGGGATTCCACCATTTGGACTTGCGTTGGATAGGCAGTAATGATGTTGGGAGACAATTGCGTGAAGGAAGGACCCATTTTTATACAGTGTTCTGCAGATCCTCAAAGTCCCTAAGGACATCAGATGAAGTACATTTGAAGTGTGGTCACGTGTGAAGTGGGAAACACAGCAAGCACAATGGAAGGATCCTATGGGCAAAAGTGAGATTAAAAAAAACTTTGTCGCCCAGCAGTAAATATTGGTGGTGTTCGGTCCTGACGCTTTTGCAACCTGAATATTTTTTCACAGTCAAGAATTATTTAGCATTACAAGAACAAAGAAGAATGAGAGACAGAGACTAACAAGTAGTCATGGCCGTTTCATACTCAGACTAGATTTAGCAGCAAAGGCCAGTGATAACAATTAACCAAGAAGATAGCCAGATTCAAGTGATGTGACACTGAAAACTAAGAAGCCTTCTCAAAAAATACAGAGGATACTGTACCGCAATTTCTGAAAAATTCGCCATACGATTACATGTATACACATGATTATGTAAGAATACAATGTAAAACTACAGAAAAATAACCCCAGTTCAATAGTGGGGATAACAAGAATTATTCCCCTCTCTACATGGCATCCATGTACTGTTGTATTCCATTACCAGCTGTAACCCAACTGCCTGGCATTCCTCCCTACCAGTGGTAGGTATTCAACCCTGGTTCAATGAGAACTGCTGGGAGTAACTTCCTGAGCAGTAAGGTTCCTGCCTGTTGGAGGTGCTATGGGCAGAGCTAAGCAATCCAACATGACCATAAGATATAGGAGCACAACTAGATAATTTGGTCCACTGGGTGTTTCACCATTCAAGACTCTGTTTTTCATTGAAGCCCATTGTCCTACCTTCTGCCTGGAACCCTTAACCCCCTTACCAATCAAGAACTTATCAAACTCTACCTTAAATACCAATGACTTGTTCTCTAAAGTCATTTGTGACATCAGATTCCACTGGCTGAAGAAATTCCTCCTCATCTCAGTTTTAAAGAGGTATTCCTTTATTTTGAGGCTGTGCCTTTGGATCCTAGATCATCCTACAAACTGAAATAGATGCCCACTCTATCCAGGCCTTTCAGTATTTGGTAGGCTTCAATGAAATCACCTGCAGTATTTGTGACTTGTCAGTTAGACAACTCAGGAGGAGGAGGATGCAACATTCCTGCCCTCAATGATGAGTGAGTGTTAAAGGGATGGCTGAGGTATTTGCAACTCTATTCAGCTGCAAGTGCCAAGTGAATGCTTCCTCTCAGTTTCCTGCTGAGGTCCCCTTCTTTGACCAACTCAATTCACTGCTTGCACTGCCAGGTTACAGCCAGACCACTGGTTGCAGCAAAGGTCTCTGAACCAGACACCAGACACCCCCCCCCCCCCCAAAGACATGCTCTGGATCCAGCCTAGCTTCTACTGTTACAGCACCAGCATCTGTCTGACATTCAGTGTGGAGAATTGGCCCATATGCCCTGTCCACCAAAAAGAGGGGTTGCTGCAATCTGCATGTCAGCACACAGGACTAGAGCAGATGCAATCTCACTGGCTCTCCACTTGGTCTTGGATCACTGGGACAAAGCATGACGTCAGGCTGCTGTTTGTGGATTACAGCTCAGCGTTCAACATCTTAGTACTAATCAACAATGTTCAAAACCTGGGCCTCTGTACCTCCCTCTGCGACTGGATCTCTGACTTCCTCAGCGGGATACCACAACCAGTGTGGATCAGCAGTAACATCTCCTTACTGACAAACAGCACTGGTACACTTCAAGGATGCGTGCTTAACCCACTGCCCTACTCTCTCTACACCCATGACTGTGAGGTTAGGCACCGCTCAAAAGCCAGCTATAAATTTGCCAATGGCACAACCATTGTTGGCTGAATTTCAGATGGTGATGAGATGTACAGGTGATTGAGCAGTGTCGCAACAACAACCTTGCACTCAACGACAGTAAGACTGTGGAATTGATTGTGGACTTCAGGAAGGGGAAGTCGAGGGATCAGCAGTGGAAAGATTGAACAGTTTCAAATTCCTGGGTATCAACACCTCTGAAGAACTATCCTGGGCCAACATATTGATGTATTTACAAACAAGGCGTAACATCAGCTATATTTTATTCGGTGTTTTGAGGAGACTTGGCATAACACCAAAGACTCTTGCAAGTTTTTACAGCTGTCCCGTGGAGAGCATTAGAACAGGTTGCATCATTATCTGGTATGGAGGGGCCACTGCACAGGATCAGAAAGTGAAGCAGAAAGGTGCAAATTCAACTATCTCCATCATGGGCTCTAGTCTCCCCAGTATCAAGGATATCTTCAAAAGGCGAATGCTCAAAAAAGCAGCATCCATCATTAAGGACCCCATCACCCAAGGACCTCATCTTCTCATTGCTACCATCAAGAAGGAGCTGTAGGATTTTGAAGACACACAGTAACATTTTAGGAACAGCTTCTCCCCCTCTGCCATCAGATTTCTGAATGGACAATGAACTCACGTACACTACCTCAATTTTTTTTTTGCTTTCTTTTTGCACTATTTATTTAATTTACTTTTTAAATATCTATTCATAGTGTAATTTATAGTTTTTTTTTATTATTATTAAGTGTTGCAATGGTTGCTGGGAAGGCTCATGCCCACAATGGACTTGGTGTGACTTCTTCATGATTGTATCGGTGAGTTGGGCCTAGGATAGATCCCCTGAGATGTTAATGTCCATGTGCTTGAAGCAAGGTGATGGAAGATGTTGTTAACGGTTTAATTAAGTGACACTCCTGCATCAATTATCTGCTCACCAATGCTCGTATTGGGTGCTGCCAGAAACTCCAGACCTCATCAGTGCCTTAGTGTAAACATTGAGTGAAGAACTGGATCCCAGGCCTGAAGTGAAAACGACGTGGACTGATTGAGACAACAAGGAGCTCAATGAGCAGCCAGGAGTAAACACTGTCATTGCTGGAGTCACAACCTGTATGAGGGAGCTGGTGTTGGAGGTCAATCATCCAAGCCCCTATCATCACTGCAATGTTCTTAGCTCATCTACCTGACTTCATCAAAGAGCATCTAGACGTGAGAGTGTTCCTACCTACTGTGACATAGATGAAGGCCAGTGGAGCAATCCCACCCGTTCTAATTCACCTTTCCCTATTCTCTCTCACGTGCCCAGTGAATCTCTCTTTGCACCTTCCCTACCAGATGGTTATGGGTGGAGAGGGGGTGGGGGTGAGGGAACAGAGCATCACACAGAAATGTTATGGGGCAAGTGTGCAAACTTCAAACAGTGGACCTGAGGCAACAGCACGAACAGTGTGTCCTTATTCAAAGTTCAAAGTTCATTTTTTTTTACCAAAGTATGTATGCAGTATACAACCCAGAAACTCATCCTCCCACAGACAGCCACGAAACAAAGAAACGGCATAGAACCCATTTGAAGAAAAATTTCAAACCCCCAATGAGCAAACAAGAGAACAAACCACACAAACAGCAAAACAGAGAGCAAAAAACACAGAATGCAAAGCACCAGATCACAAAGTATCGGAAGAGTCCGAGCATACTCAGTTCAGCCATGTCGCTCACTATCTGCAGGCCGTCCCAATCAAACTCGCACAAAACAGCAACAACAAAGCAGTGACCAGAAGCACGTGGTAATATGAAATACAGAGTCCAACCCACAAACCGCATTCGTTAAACCTTGCCCATGACTCAGGACTCCGACAGCATTGAGCGAGAGGAAGAGAGAGCGAGGCCAGTCACACGAAGGTAGACGGCGCTGAGCACCCACCCGCCTTCCGCTCTCGTCCTCGTTGTTTCCAATCTTCCTCGACTCTTCAATCGGTCTAGATCCACGAGAAACAGTCACTCATGGGCTCGCACCCCGTCTCCAGGCCGTACACTTCACTTGAAACCTCACTGAACTCCCTCAGAGACAGCAAAGTGCCAGATCACTTAATCGACCCAGAGACACACCACCAAAATGTAGGTCACAGGCTCCAACAGTAGCAGAACCACATGTGAAAGAAAAAGACATATACGAAGCAAGCGAAGCAGTTTTGTGAACCATCAGAAGGATGCTGCCTTTGGTCGGGCTGTTCACTGGCGCCACCTTCTTCCTTATCGTTCAATATGTGCACAAGGTTCAGTTCCTCAGCTTCACAGTTATTCATGAGGTCCTCACTCTCTGCAGGCAGCAGGACTTGGATAACGCTGCAGCACAGAGCAGATTTGGCAAATAACATTCGCACCACAGAAGCGCCAGATCATCCCCAATAAGAGAATGCAACCTTTATCTTTGACATCCCTAGAATATAGAACGGTACAGGCCCTTTGCCGACCTTTTAAGCTACTGCAAGATCACTCTAACCCTACCCTCCCACTTAGTGTACCGGCTACAAAACACACTGCAGTTACTCAGCTAGACTACACTGCTAGCACAATCTCTGCTGCCAGGAGAGATCAAGGCAATAGGTGCAGGGGAACACCTCTCCCTCCCCCCACACCCATCCCGATTTGAAAATCTACCATTGTTAATTTATTGTCACAGGGTCTAACCATCCCCAAATTCAACAGAAGGACTGCAGTAGTTCAAGAAAGCTGCACACGCACGCACACACACACCCCCCAAACACAGGTGCGCGCATGCACACACACCCCCAAACACACATGCGCGTGCACACCCCCCAAACATGCGCGCGCACACACACCCCCCCCAAACATGCACGCATGCGCGCACCCCCCCCCCCAATCACGCATACACACACCCCCAAACACCCGTGCACGCACGCACACACACACCCCTTTTTTCAGGGGCATTTGGGATTGGTAATAAATACTAGCCTTGACAATGATGCCTACGACCTGAAAACTAAATAAGTAAAACAGAAATCTGAGGGAATAGCTGAGGTTCTTTGGAAGTTCACTTTCACTGACCACTCATCTACAGGGTTTGAACTCTTAACCTCCTGTTTCTGAGGTAAAAATGCCACCGAAGAGCTAAAGCAGCATTTAATGCTGCCAGGAGGCTTGGTACAGCAGTGGGTTAGAACACAGAACTGGTTCAACTTGTCAAATGTTCTCTTTCAGATTAAGATGAGATTAGCTCCTCTTGTCACGTGTACATCAATGAAGTCTGTCATTTGCCTTGATTGCTAACGCAGTCCAAGGAAATGCTGGGAGCAGCCCACAAAGGTTTCCACGCTTCTGAAGTCAACGTTACCATGTCCACAACTCACTAACCCTAACCCATACGTCTTCGGACTTTGGACTGTGAGAGGAAACCAGAGCGCCCGGAGGAAACCCACGCGGTCATGGGGAGAACGTACAAGCTCCTGACAGACCGTGTTGGAAGTGAACCCTGGTCACTGGCATTATAATAGTGACACACTACCCTGCCACCCTATCAACCTCTACTTTAAGTGACATGGCCTCCACTGCAGTCTGTGGCAGTGGATTCCATCAATTCACCAACCCCGGGCTTAAAAAAAACTTCCCGAGTGAAATCGGGGCAGAGTTTCCCACCCCAAATGAGAGGGGGACTCAGCTGAAAGTACAAAGGATATAACTGTCACCATTATTACAATTTTCTTACCTCATTGCACTTTGTTTCCTCTCTTGCTCTCGTAGAACAGCTGTTAAACCCCAGCACTGGTAAGTCAATGCACTGCAGAGCTCAGTGTCTATCCCCGTGGATGTAACCTCCTTCTCACACTGCCGCTGTGTTTGTCTGTAATGTCTGTGCTGTATAGAACTCCCGGTCCATGTTGATACCCTTCCAAGGGGATTCAGGTCCAGTGGTCTTGGGCAAACACCTTTCCTTTCCCCAGCTGGTGTTGGGAAGGTTTGGGTGCGGTGATGTCACGCCACAGAAGTACTGCATTGCTTGCGCATGTGTCATTGTGAGAAAAATGATGCATGGCTGCTTGGCTGCTCCCTTTCCCTAGGCTTAAAGGGCCGTCCCTCCTGGCGTGATGTCTCCTGTGTAGAAACCAAATGTGGAGAGATTTTCCCCTCCAGTCTTCTCTCACATGGACCTTCAATGTTTAGTTCTTGCTGTGAATCCTAGAGTTGGGAAAGAGGAAGGAAAACAGGGAATTCAGTTTAATGTCTTGCCGATATTTCCTTGTTTTTTTTTGAGGGAAAGTCACCAGATGTTAATGGAATCAGGGACAGTGGATGGAAGTAAGGAACTGGTGCTGAGGTATAAGATTAGCTGTGGTATTAAATGGCAGAGCAGATGTGATGGCCCAAATGGCCTGCTGGTTACCATTCTTATAATTTGACTGAGTGACATTATCATGGTCTTATCCTTCTTTGCCCATTATACCTCAACCCCACCACCTCAAAAGCACATGGAGCAAAAAATATTCCAGTTATGGCATCAGAGAATAGAAACAGGCCCTTCAGCCCGGCCTGTTTCCTACCTAAGCTAGTCCCATATGCATGTCCCTCGAAACGTTCCTACCTATACCTGTCCACATGCCTTTCGATCATTGTAATCATACCCACCTCTGCCACTTCCTCCGTCACCTCGTTCCACGTATGCACTACTGTGTAGATCAGAGGTTTCCAACCTGGATCCACAGATCCCTTGCTTAATGGTATTGGTCCATGGCATAAAAAAGGTTGGAAGCCCCTGGTGTGGATAAACTTGTCCCTTAGGTCCCCTTTAAATCTTCCCCCCATCACCTTATACCAATGCCCTCTAGTTTTAGACCTCTCTACCTCAGGGAGAAAATTACCTGCACATCTATGCCCCTCGTGGTTTTATAAACCTCTTAAAAAGTCACCCCTCATTCAATGGAAGAGGTCCCAGCATACCCAATTTCTCCTTATAACTCAAGCTCTCCAGTCCTGGCAACATCCTCGTGAATCTCCTCTGCAGCCTCCCTAGCTTAGCCACGTCCTTAAAGCATGGCAACAAGAACTAAACACAGCACTCCAAGTGTGTATAGACTGCTCATTTCATAGCTCGTCGGAACTGGACTGAGCTGAAATCACCTGCAATTTCTCCTTGGAATCCAGGGTACAATGAAAGCCTGGTCATATTCGAACCGAGAAGAACAAATTCATGGCCAAGACTCAAGCCTCAGACGTACATTTCCTGAATGGGGTTGCGTTGGGCTGTGGATAACAAGGACGTTCCTGATACCTTCCTTTCAGATGCCCCAGGAGAGGGATTGGGGAGGTAGTGCATTGGTAGCAACCATTGCGAAGAGAAGGGCTGCAGGCTGATTCTTGTATTCCTGCTGCATTCATCTCAGCCAGCTCTCTCTCCCGTGGGGAAGCTGTGTTTGCAACAGAAAGGATGCACAAAGTTACATTCTCAAGGGCTACACTATATATTTTTTTAATTTTGAGATGCAGCACAGAAACAGGCCCTTCCGGCCAAACAAGTCCATGCTGCCCAATTAAACCTGCCCAATTAAACCTATCTGACCAATTAACCTACTAGCCCACATGTGTTTGGGCTGTGGAAGGAAACCGGAGCACGCAGAGGAAACACACGCGGTCGCAAGGAGAATGTGCAGGCTTCTTGCAGACAACAATGGAATTGAACCAGCCTTGCTGGCACGGTAATGGCATTACACTGCCACACTGCCCTTTCTGTTCATGGGCACTGTGGCTCATCCATCCACCACAGGTAATACAGAGAGACTGTGTGGAGCAAACCCTCAAAGATGATCTCTGATACAAGAGGGTTTCTCTCCCCTCAAACTGTCTTAAGGCCAAGGAAACCTGCTTGGGATTGCGCTGGTGGCTCTCACCTGGGTTTAAACTGTGGGATTTTTACACCACCTCTAAATCTGGAAACAGAGACTGCCAATGTGGGAAAACTGGTGCAACAAGCAATCTTGCTAGAGGAAACGAAAGAAAATCTGCAGGTGTTGCAAATCCAAGCAATGCACACAGAAAACGCTGGAGGAACTGAGCAGGCCAGGCAGCATCCATGGAAAAGAGTACAGTCGACGTTTTGGGCCTGAAATGTCGTCTGTATTCTTTCTCTGCTGAGTTCCTCCGGCACTTTGCGTGTGTATCTTGCTAGAAGGAGATTGGTAGGTCAGGCAGCATCCGTGAGGAGAAAGGAATTGTTGACGTTTTAGAGTTGAAACTTCCTCATGCAGGGTTTTGACCAGAAAAGTTGAGAGTCTCTTCCTGCCCTCTCCCCCCACCTCTCCAAAGAGATGTTGCTCAACCTGCTGGGTTCCTCTAGCACATTGTTTGTTGTTACCAATCAATCTGTTCATTGCAGCAACATACAAGCCCTTTGGTCCGCGATGTTATGCTGGCCTTTTAACCTATTCTAAGATCCATCTAACCCTTCTCTTCCATCTATCCATCATCCATGTGCTTGTCTAAGTGTGTCTCTAATACATCTGCCTCTACCAGCACCCCAGGAGGGTGTTCTACACACCTACCACTCTCTGCTTAAGAACAACTTACCACCCATACTTTCCTCCAAGCACCTTAAAATGACGCTGCCTCATATTGGCCATTTCTGTCCTGGGAAGCAGTCTCTGGCTGCCCTCTATCTTGTACACTTCTATCAAGTAACTCCTCATTCTCCTTCGCTCCAAAGAAAAAAGCCTTAACTTGCTCAACCAATTCCCATAAAACATGCTCTCCAATTCCAGCAGCATCCTGGTAAACTTCCTCTGCACCCTCTCTATAATGAGATGACCAGGACTGAACACAATTCTCTAAGTGTGGTCTAACCAGAGTCTTATAAAGCTGCAGCATCACCTTGTGCCCTTGTGGGAGACACGGATTGTTGGTGCCTTAGGGCTGAAACCTCCTGAAGCAGGGTTCTGATTTGTCAATTCTTTTCTCCCCCAACAGATACCACTCAGCCTGAGGGACTCCTCCAGCAGATTGGCTGTTGTTGCTATTAAATCTGTTCACCCGTTGGAGATTTTTAATCACAGGGATTCCTTGGTTTTGGTAGAATAAGATTTCAAAGTTCAAATTTACTATCTAAGTATGTATATCACATACAACCTTGAGATTCATCGACTGTAGCTGAACCAAGAAGGAGGGTATTACATACTGTACTGTGCATATGTCTTTGGCACATGTATATAACTCGGGTGCTTACGACGTTTACACAGTTCTGTATTTGTCGATGTGGTGCAGAGAGCAAGTTTGTAAATCAGACAAGAGCAAAGGATGTTGGGAATAGAGTGGAGCGCCATAAGAGGGGTGTGGCACAGGTGGCAGAGAAGGCGTGCCAGGGACAGGGGGTGGCACAGGTGCAGGCATACCCAGCCCAGAGACACAGTCATTTGATTCCTAACAATTGGTTTATTGATCATTACAGATTGTCTCTCCGGTGCTTCCTTCTCCCTCCCTCTCTCTTCCTCTTTTCCCAACCATGATTCTCTTCTCCCTGCCCCCTTCCCACTCTCAGTCCACAATAGAGACGCTTCTCAGAATCAGGTTTATCATCACTCACGTCTGTCATGAAATTTGTTTTTCTTTTGCAGCAGCAGTACAGTGCAATACATATAATTACTACAGTACTGTGCAAAAGTCTTAGGCACCCGAGCTATATATATGTGCCTAAAACTTTTGCACAGGATTGTAACTGAACTACCTCTTCATTGCTTAGGGTGGACAACAGGATATTGGTTCCTTTATCTAGCAGCAAAAGTATCTCAGTACTATTTAGGGGAAAGAGCAAATTAATGCTGATGCTCAGTTTCTAACAGTCCTTGCTTTCCTTCTGTCACCTTTCAAAGGAAAGCTAATGGGAATGAATGAAATCAATGAGAAAATGACCCTTGGAGAGCAGTGCCGGACTGACCAAGCC
The DNA here is from genome assembly GCF_030144855.1 of Hypanus sabinus. NCBI lineage: Eukaryota > Metazoa > Chordata > Chondrichthyes > Myliobatiformes > Dasyatidae > Hypanus > Hypanus sabinus. The sequence goes on from NC_082726.1 coordinate 18,655,988, forward strand.
ATTGTCCAGCAGGTGATGTCAACCGCTAACCTCGGACGGGTACCCTGTGGGCAGAGTGCCGAGTACAGGTAAGCACAGGGCCTTGTGTCAGTCCCACAGATGCACAAAAATAACTTTATTGATTTTGGCAGGGAGAGAACGACACTGCCAAACGGGCCATGAAATATTCTATAAGTCAGTAGATAGAAGATCATGATGATTTGTGTTATGCGGTACTCAATCAATTCTGTAGCTTAATGGAAAAGATTTATGACAGGTGTAAATTGGGTAAATGTAAGAAGGCTTTTCCCACTGAGTTTGGATGGGACTAGAACTACAGGTTATAGGTTGAGGGTGAAGGTTAAATATTTAAGGGAGTTTGAGGGAAACATCTTCACTCAGAAGGTGATGTGAGTGTGAAGCAAGCGGCCAGGAGAGATGGTTGATGCGATTTTGATTGCAACATTTTACGAGAGGTACATGAATGGGAGGGAAGCGGTGGGCTGTGGTCCAGGTTCAGGTCAATGGGACCAGGTGGAGTAACAGTTTTGCATGGACCAGATGGGCTGAAGGGCCTGATTCTCTGCTTTCTGACTCTAATGCATTGGCACTGTGGTGACCAATAGCACACAGTGCAAAATTCCAATCCTGGCTATGAGGTCTTCGAGACAGAGGCTTGGTCTGCTTAGAGGGAAGAGGAAAGGATCCATCTGCTTTTGTAACCAATGGGCTAATTGTGAGAATCATTGCAGGAATATCCATAGGGAGAAGGAGCAACCACCTGATAACACACCTTGAGAAAGTTCACATGGAGGCAAGAAACCAATGTGCTTCAGTTATAGTGCAGATTAAATGATTGCATACCCAACAGTTCACTAGTATGGTTTTTTATCAGTAGTCATGTGATCATTGTCCAATTCCTCCAGGACGTGAGACTGATTACGATGGACTGTTAATTCTTTCACTTTGGTATTGGTTCATTATTGTCAAATATACCAAGACATGGTGACGGGGTGGTGAATCATCTCTACCAAGGAAGGTGTGAGGTGCTCCTTCCCTCCGCTAGCCTGCAAGTCATCCTTGGGCAGGGTGTGACACCCGCTTAGCTCCCCGATCAGGGTCATGGGAGCAGGTGGTGGATGGTCGTGTGAGCAGTTGATGCATATCTCAAGTCGTGGTTATGCGACCACTGATGCCAAGCAGACAGTCTCTAACGAGTATTGATAAAGGCTAGAGGTCACCCGTCTTGTAAGGACATGGCCCAGAAGAAGGCAATGACAAACCGATTCTGTAGAAAAATTTGCCAAGAACAATCACAGTCATGAGACCATGATTGCCCATGTCAAATGGCATGGCACATACTGATAATGATGATAGCAGGATATGGTGAAAAGCTTGTCCTGCATATTGCTTACACCGATCAGATCATTGCATAGTGCTTTGAGGTGGAACAATAACAATGCAGAACAAAGACCTACAGAGAAAGTGCAGTGCAGGTAAACAATAAAGTGCTAGAGTCCATCTCATTGTACAAAAGATCCATTCTAAGGTCTGATAGCAGGACAGAAGCTGTCTTTGAGTCTGGTGTCAGGCTTTTGTATCTTCTGCCCAGTGAGAGAAGGGAAAAGAGAGATCGTTTGGGATGGGTGGGGCTTTGATTACATTGGCTGCTTTACTGAGGCAGCAAGAACTAGAAGCAGTGTCCATAGAGCGAGGCTGGTTTCTGCTATGTGCTGAGCTGTATCCACAGCTCTTCACAGTTTCTTGCGGCCCCATGCAGAGCAGTTGTCATGTTACGTCCAGATAGAATGTTTTCTAAGGTGCGCAGGTAAAAATTGGTAAAGAGTCTAAGGGGACATGCCACATATCTTTATTATCCTGAGGACTTAAGAGGCACTGTGAGACTTCTTGGCTGTGTCATCAACATAGTTGGGCAGGCAATTGGCAATATTCACATTTAGGAACTTGAAGCTATCAACCACCTCATCCTCAACACCCGTTGATGTATACTGGAGCATGTGCACTGCCCCCTCCCCTTTCTGAAGTCAATCACTGACTCTTGTTGACATTGAGGGGAAGTTTGTTATCATGTCACTAAGATATACCTTCTTCCTGTACTCCAACTCAGCATGGCCCACTATAGTGGTATCATCTGCAAACCTGTAGGTGGTTAGAGCAGAATCTGGCCACCCAGTCATGAGAGAACAGGGATTAGAGTTGGTGGGCAGAGGACGTAATCTTGTGGATCACCTGTATTTGGAATAATCACGAGGAGATGCCATTGTTTCTCCTTACTGATTGCAGAAGGTTGATCAGAAAGTCAGGGATCCAGTTGCAGAGGGAGGTGTTGATACTCAAGGTCCAGAGTTTGCTTGGAATAATGGTATCCTGTGGTTAGCCCAATGATGAGATGTAAAGTACTGTATTTCCTCAAGGCTTCCTGATGGGTGAGATTAATTCTGCCAAGATTAGGCACAATATTAAAGCTACAAAAGCTCCCTTTCTGCAGATGTAACAAATAAATACAGTTGCTAAAGTAACGGAAAACTAAACTATTACTTAGAGAGTCTGGTTCCAGAGGTCAAGTTGCATCGCATTACATGAAGAAGCCTGCAATATTGATCTGGAGAAGTGAGTTCAAAATCAATAACAGCAACAGAAACAAAATTAATTTCAGACGAAATTAATTTTGTTTTCTGTTAGTGAAGCTCTTGCCTGTAATTGTAGAACTCGCCCATTGTTTGCAAAAGTGAATTTGGTTCACCAGCCAGCCGTGACTGTGCACCTAGTAACTTGCTCGGTTAAGGGGCAGTTAGGGATGGATAATAAATTCTCCCATTGCAAGTGATGGTCATGAATTGGTGCATTTTCTAGAAGTAACATTACATTTAAATTTAAGTGAAAAAGAACTTTTACATTCAAGTGGTGTTTTGCTGTAGTTTCTTGTTCTGCCTTCTTCTCCCCTCCCCCCCGGCAGGTTTGCTGCTCGGACTGTGAGTGGTGGTGCTTTGGTCCTCATTTCCCTGATAACCAAGGATGCCGGGGCTGCCCAGCTGACTGTGAACTGCGAGAAGATGGTGATTGGTACAATGATGGCAAAGGACATAATGGAAGCACTGACACAGTGACATCCGCCACCAATCCCTCGGTGGGATGGAGCTCCCCCCTTCCTCCCTCCCCACTATCAGCATTTGCATTCCGTGCAACCTCCAGTCAAACCACCAACTGCAGGAGAAACCGGATTGAAGAGCAACTGCTCCATTGTCCCTTCTAAAGACATGAAGGGATTCCTGAGTGGCTGAGAGACATCCAGGCTGTTGATGTTGCTGAAATGCTTTACAGACAAGTCGTCAATTATTTTGTCCTGAGCCTGCTCTGGTCGAAGAACATTGCCCCTTTATTTGATGTTGGACCCCTGCATCCACTCCCCACCCATTATCCACAAGTACATCTGAGAAGCAAGTTGAACACAGAAGCTGAATCAAGTTTATTATCAATGATGTATGTCGTGAAATTCGTTGTTTTGTGGCAGCAGTACAGTGCAATACATAATGATAATATGAATTACAATGCAAATATATAATAAATAAGTTGTGCAAAAAGAGAACAAACTGTGAGGTAGTATTCATGTGCTCAGAAATCTGGTGGCAGAGGGAAAGAAGCTGTTCCTGAAACGTGGAGTGCGGGTCTTCGGGCTGCTCTGCCTCCTCCTGGATGGTAGTAATGAGAAGAGTGTGCCCTGGATGCCTCTTGACGCATCACCCTTTGAGGATGTCCTTGATGCTGGGGAGGTTAGTGCCCAAGGAGGAGCTAGCTGAGTTTACAACTTTCTGCAACTTTTGCTGAGCTTTGACACCACCACACCGCACAGTGATATAACCTGTCAGAGTGCACTCTCCGTAGACATTTACTAGAATCTGTGGTGATATACCAAATTTCCTCAAACTCCTAATGAAGTATAAAACAAAGAACAGTACAGCACAATGCAGGCCCTTTGGCCCACAATGTTATGCTGACCCTTTAACCTACTTGAAGCTCAACCTAACCCTTCCCTCCCACAAAGCCCAACATCTTCTATGTGCTCATCCAAGAGGCTCTCTATGCCCCTAATGTATCCGGCTCTACCACCAGCCCTGGCAGTGCATTCCACACAGCTACCACTCTGTGTAAAAACAAAAATGACTGCCAACATCCCCACACCCACCCTCCAATTACCTGAAGATTATGCCCTCTTGTATCAGCCATTACCATCCTGGGAAAGAGGCACTGCCTGCCCACTCTATCTATGCCTGTTGTCATCTTATACAGCATCGAAACATGTTGCACAAAGGAGGTGCCACTCAGTAGTAGGGAAGTTAAAGTCACCTATGACAACAACCCTGTTATTTTTGCATCTTTCCAAAATCTGCCTCCTGATCTCCTCAGTGTCTCTGTTGTTTTTTTTTGAGGGAGGAGGGTGGTTGGAAGTCCCTTGAATACTCCCAGGCGAGGGATTGCTCCCTTCATCTTTCTGACCTCCACCCACACTGACTCAGTAGACAATCCCTTCATGATATCCTCTTTCTCTGCAGCAAATAGATTCAGAAGTTAATTCTTCTGAATTTTCATCATGTGTGAATAATTCTTTTGGAGTTCCCTCCCCAAATTTCTCTCATTTCTTAAAGCTTAATGTTTGCACAAAACTTTTAGTAATGATCCTTTTCGTAGTGAGCCTAGGCAATGTAGTACTCTGAGCTCACTGGTCTCCGGGACTCAGAGGAAGTGGAGTTGGGTCAGGTGGAAGTTATTTCTTCATCTACCTAGACTTACACTGATCTGCCTGACAGCTGTGCTTAGTCGACCGACGGGGCCTCATCCAGAGAGAGAAGTGTTTACTGTCTTGGAGCTGTGCAAAGAGACCCTCGGCACCTCTTGGCTATTGATTTTTTTTAGAAGAGGCACTCGGCACCTCCTTGCTACTGGTTTGGCCCAACATAAAGACATACCTTTGATGTTATCTTTTATATTATAAATTGCTTTTTCAATGATAATGGAACTAAATAAATCTGTTAACACTGACATTATACCCTCCTGTGCCAGTTTCACGGCAGCCACTACACTGCATTGTGAATGTGTAAATGATGAACTGGAAATTTAGACTTCAGTAAATGGAGAGCAATGCAAAATAAAATTCAGCAAATTTGAGATTTTTTCATTAGTCAAATCTGATTTACTTATTCAAGAGGCAAAAGCATAACTGCAGTTACTGGAAATTTGAAATAAAAACGGAAAATGCTGCTGTTAATCAGCAGATCCAGCAGCATCTATGGAGAGAGAATTTTACAGCTCATCAGAATTAAATAGAGTTGACCTAGTCTATTCTTTGCTCTCACTTGTTAGGTTTTATTTGGTGCTTGAATTCTGTTGAAATAAAATGCAAGCGCAAGCATATTATCACATGAATAACACTTCCTATAAATAGGACTTCAGATAACACAGCTAATTAAAATATATTGCATAAAGGTGATTTGTGCAGATTGAAAGTTCAAGTAGGGAAATGAGCAACACATTTAATGGTTTGAGTATATAGATGTGTTTAAAATTGCTTTGGAAGTAAAGAATGGTGCATTTTCATTATTGTACATTGTAATTTATGTTCTTGTCCAGACTCAACACACTCTGCCTATGATTCCTCATCTCATTCATCCAAATTTTAACTTCCACCTCCTGAAAGACTGAGTGGAGAACAGAAGAAAATGAAGATGTTTTGCCCCTCTGAGTTTACTCTGTCACTCAGCTAGATCACAAAGGGTCTGACCATCATTCCAGCTCCGTGTCCCCTTGCCCAGCAAAAATCCAGAGCTTTCAGTGCTGACTCTCCACGTGTCCTTTCCTCTTTGCATGGAAACAGAGCCCGAGGTTTTTGCTAGTAAATTAACATTAAAGAAACTGTAGGTGCTGGAAATCTACAATAAAAACAGCAAGCCACAGTAAGTCAGGCAGCACGTGTAGAATGACAAATAGGGTTGATGTTTCAAGTCAAAGAACGAAAGCAAACAAGTTGTCTTGCAGAAGTCTTTCAGTATCTGGTATATAAAAAAGCAGGTTATGTATCTCCACATAAAGATAAATAATGATTCCCTAATGTTATACTGTAAATCCCATGTTCTTTAGTAATAGAATTATGGAAACTCATTTTGCTGCAATTACATCCTTCCAGCAGTCCTGGCGTTACAGCTTTGCCACAGAACACTTGTTTCTCTCCTTCCTAGTTTTCTGACCTGAAAGGTTAAATCCATTTCTGTCTCCACAGATGCTACTTGACCTGCTAAGTTTTTTCAGCAATCTCTGCTTCTCCCTCTGATTTTACTTTTTGGCTTATAAGAAGTTCCCAAAAAAGGTGCAACTTCCAGCCGCCATCCCTAGAGGAAATACTACAGCAAAAATCCAATAATCCTCTGCCTGACAATTTGAAAATTCTGATGGTTCAGCTTTTGGCTCAGCCGGTGCAGATTCTCAATTCCAAGTTTATTGTGATCTGACTGTACATGTATACAACCAAACGAAACAGCGTCCCTCCAGACCACAGTGCACCCATGCAACATATATCACACACAACACATAAACCAAAATATTACACTATAAATGAGTTAATAAAACATAACTCAAAATGCACATATGTTGTTTTAAACCACAAGTAAACAGTAAACGACTCCCTGTTCTGATGACAGTCTACAGTGGGGGCAAGGTATTCATTCGTTTCACAGCCTGAGGGAAGAAGATGTTACCCAGTCTGGCAGTCCTAGTCCTGATGCTTCTGTACCTCCTTCCTGACATTAGTGGGTCAAAGAGATTTTGGGATGGACAGTAGGGATCCTCAACAATGCTTTGGGCCTTTGTCTGCAATGCCCCTGGTAAATATCACAAGTGGGGGAGGGAGACCCCAATGGTCCTCTCGGCAGTTTTTACTGTGTTCTGATGCCTTGCAGCTTCCACACCACACGATGATGCAGCCAGACAGGACACTCTTGATGGTGCTCCTGTAGAAAGTTGTTAGAGTGGGGATGGGGAGCCTTACTCAGCTCAATCTCCTCAGAAAGTGTAGACACTGCTGTGCCTTCTTGACCAGTGAGGAGGTGCTACGTCCAGTTAGAATGTCTGTTATGTGCACTCCAAGGAGTTTTGTGCTCCTCACTCTCTCCACAGCAGAGCCAATGATGTGTAGTCGACCTGCGCCTTCCTGAAGTCAACAATCATCTCTTTTGTCCACATTGAAACTCAAATTGTTGTTGTTGCGCCATTTGATAAGGCTCTCTACTTCTTCACTGTATGCCAACTCATCATTGCTGCTGATGAGGCTAACCACTGTTGTGTCATCAGCGAACTTGATGCAGTTTCAGCTGAATCTGGAGATGCAGTCGTGAACAGCCGTGGGTTGAACACACAGCCCTGGGGGGGGGGGGGGCGGGGGGCACATGAAGGAGTTTGAGATGTTGCTGCTAACTCGTACTGACTGGGGTCTTTCCATCAAGATCCAGTTACAGAGAGGTGTGTTGAGACCCAATGAGGACAGTTCACCCACCAGCCGCTGAGGGACGATTGTATTAAACACCGAGCTGAAGTCGATGAGCAATATCCTAACCTATGAGGCATTGTTTTCTAGCTAAGACAGGACAGAGTGAAGGACCAAGGTTATGGCATCATCCGTGGACTGGCTGAGCAGTAGGCAAACTGGAGAGGGTCCAATGTAACTGGAAGATGGGATTTTATACGATCCATTACCAGCCACTCAAAGCATTTAATGGTTGTTCAAGTCAGTGTCACTGGCCAGAAGTCATTTAATCCCAATACTGTTGCTCTCCTGAGCAGCAGAATGATATTGGTTGCCTTGAAGCCTGCAGAGACAGTGAAATGTTTCAGAGAGATATTAAAGATGTCCATTAAGACCTCTGTTAGCTGGGCTGCACAGTCCCTCAGTACCTGGCCAGGTATGTTGCCCAGCCCTGCAGCTTTGCGTGGGTTTACCCTGGCTAGGGTCCTCCTCACCTCAGCTGTGACCAGACAAGGGAGCCTGTTCCTCAGGAAGAGAGGGAGCTTTCCTTGATGTCTCACCATTCAATTGGTCAAATTATGCATAGAAAGCATTCAGCCCATCAGGAAGAGAGGGGTTGCTGTCGTCTACGCACAGGGTGGACTTGTAATAAGCTTCTTCTTTCTCTTACCAGCTTCTCAATCTCCCCTCCCGTCACTGGAGCCCCAGTTCCAGCTCTCCCCTCCTCCTATGGGGTCCTGGAAACTCAGCTCCCTTAAAACTCACCTTGCTCTGTTTCCATCCTCTTGAAACTCACCTGCCTCGTTACTCCATTTAAGCTCCCAGGATTTATTGGAAAATGTATTATTCTACTGCATAATATCTTAAAAAAGAAATGAATTAAAGGTGTGTTGGAGGATATAACATCCAGTAGTCAGGAAAATCTTCTAGTCCAGCACCACCAGAATCCCAACAAGCAGAATCGGGTTTATTATCACTGACTTATGCCATGAAATCTGTTGTTTGGTGACAGTGAAATATAGTGCAGTAAAATCACTAAACTATAATAAGAAATTAAATAGTGCAAAAAGTGAGGAGGTGCTCATCGTGTAACAGAAGATGCTGGGAATGCTCAGTGGGTCAGGCAGCGCAATGGAGGGAAGACTGGGAAAAGCTGGAGGTGAAGCAAGTTTTGAACAAGGTCAGAGGGAGAGGGCAAGATAAATGAGTAGCATCGGATAGTAGTGTAGACCTGGAAGTTGTGGAGAGCAGTAATGAAGCAAGACACAAAGGAAGGGTTTAGAAGTGGTATTGAAGTTCCTTATCTGCTCGTAGTGCATCCCGGGGAAGGACTCAGCACAGAGACAGCCCATTTCGTCCACGTTGACCAAGCTGCCCCCCTGAACTGGTCCGATTAGCCTGCACCTGGTCCCTTCCCTGTGCGGAATGGAGGGAATGTTTGCGTTTTTCCACGAGGAAAGCTGCTGTGTGAGGGAATTGCACCACCATGACCTCACCTCATCCTGCACCTGTAGGTTAGCTGCACAGTTTGCCCCACCTTCCCCTCCCCTTGCCCCACCACCACACCCTGTATTGGGCTGTGAGCCTGATTAGAGTCTGTTCTACAGTACACTAATGATCGGTTGCCCTCTCTCTATCAGCCCTATTAAGATGAGTGGATGTTTCCTCTGCCCCCCTCACCTGTTCAGAGAATATCCTCCTGTATGTCCCACTGCCCAGTGTAAAACAGAAGTAAAAATAAACACACAAGATGCTGAAAATACTCAGTGGGCCAGGCAGCATCTGTGGCAGGAAGACTGAATCAACCCTTCAGAGGTTGGCCATGGGTAATTGGGTATACTTGTGTAGGCTGATACGTCCTTACTTACTAAGGGCCTTTGAGTTTATGGGGAGAAGTCAGGGGAATGGGACCCACTGCAATTTGCCTATCGCCACAATAGGTCTACAGCAGATGCAATCTCAATGGCTTTCCACAGGGCCTTAGATCACCTGGACAATACAAACACCTGAGTCAGGACAATAGCTCAGCGTTTAACACCATCACTCCTACGGTCCTGATCAATAAGTTACAGAACCTGGGACCCCGTACCTCCCTCTGCAATTGGATCCTTGACTTCCTAACCAGAAGACCATAAATCTGTGCAGATTTGTAATATCTCTTCCTCGCTGACAATCAACACTGGTGCACCTCGGGTGTGTGTTTAGCCCATTGCACTACTCCCTCTATAGCCGGGACTGTGTAGCTAGATAAAACTCAAATGCTGTCTATAAATTTACAGATGATACAACCATTGGTGGTAGAATTTCAGTTGGAGATACAAGTGAGTACGAGAGCAAGATATACCAGCTGGTTGAGTGGTGTCACAGCAACAACCTGACACTCATCGTTAGTAAGATTAAACAGCTGATTGTGGATTTCAAGAAGGGTAAGACGGGAACACAAACTAATCCTCATAGAGGGATCAGAAGTGGAGAGAGTGAGCAACCTGAAGTTCCTGGGTGTCAATATATCTGACGAACTAACCTGGTCCCAACATGTCGATGCAGCTATAAGGAAGGCAAGCCAGTGGCCACAGTATATTTCATTATGAGTTTGAAGAGATTTAGTTTGTCACCTAAAACACTTGAAAACTTCTATAGATGTATCATGGACAGCATTCTGACAGGCTGCATCACTGTTTGGTATCGGGGGGGGGGGGGGGAGAGAGAAACTACTGCATAGGACTGAAAGAAACTACAGAAAGTTGTAAAATTAGTCAGCTCCATCTTGGGTACCAGCCTCCGTAGTATCCAAGATATCTTCAAGGAGTGGTGTCTCAGAAAGGTAGAATCCATTATGAAGGACCTCCATTATGCAGGTCATGCCCTGTTCACATTGTTACCATCAAGAAGGAGGCACACACTCAATGATTCAGGAACAGCTCTCTCCCCTCTGCCATCTGATTACTAAATGGACAGTGAACCCATGAACACTACCTTACTTTTTAAAGTAAATATTACCTCTGATTTGCACTATTTTAAATTTAACTATTTCATATAATATATATACTTACTGTAATCTACATTTTTTCTTTCTATATTACCATGTATTGCATTGAACTGCTCTCGCAAAGTTAACAAATTTCAGGACACATGTTGGTGATAATAAACCTGATTCTGATTCTGAATAAGCACAGAGGAAAGAGAACTCGGGAAAGATACATAACTAAAGATAATAGTGAGGAATGGGAAGATGGGAAGGGTTGTAATGGATCAGGAAGCAAATGGAGAGTTTAAACTTGATGAAACTGATGTAGCTGGAACATTACTTTTAGCCGAAAAATGTGGGACACAAAATAAGAACTGACATCGTGGGGCAGTTTGAGGAGGTTGTAGTATGAGCAAACAAGTAAGTGGTCTTTTCCCCAAACTTTTACTGAGCTTTCCTGGAATAACCAGAGAGGAAGATGACAGAGAATGGATTAGGGTGGGAGAATTTAAATAACAAGTGACTGGAAACTTGTTAGATTTTTTTCCCTCAAAATCTCAGTAGCATCTCGCCAGGATGCTCACGTTAAACTTTGCCTGATTCAAGTATGAGCTCAGTTGCTGGGGCAAGGCGTGGTAATACTGGGAGAAGGAAGGCTTGGTCACATGCAATGCAGTAAGAGAGACTTATCTCTGCAGATGTGGAGCAGGTGACTAAATTTTCCACGACACTGAGTGCAGAATTGCGGAGCCCTCTACTCTCTGCTGTGACGTATCTACACCAGTGCAGTTGTATTTTTGCAGTGTGTGCAATGGGAGCGTCTTGCAGTGTTAGTTAGTGACCAAGGAAAGGGAACTGCCCATTACCCAAAAGAGCTGAATTCACCACCCTTGCTGAGATAGTCAGTGTGTGTCACAGAGAACCTTCTCAGTGAGGGGATCAAATGAAACCATAGGAATATAGTTAATATCACTGTACATTTAGTAATGAAATCTTGATTCCACCATTGCCAAGCGTGTGAGAGAGAGAGGCCCTGCTCCTGATGCAGCTTGCTTCAATGATAGATAGTTTCTTGGTGTTTTGCTGAGTGTATTCTTTCCAATGTCTACCTTTGTGCAATATTACCTCGCTGTTTGCACAACTGCTCCGGCAGATTAATTTGTTGTACAAAAACATGGATTAAAATCAAGTAAGAAACCAGAAGTTTTGTGTTTGTCAGCTGTTAACCATGCAGGTGGTCTTGTTTTCTATATAATAAAGGCAGCACAGCCTCTCACAAAAGGTCCATAAAGCATTGATTCTATCAGCTCATGACTGCCTCAACAACAAGATTTTCTCAGAGTAGTTCTCACTGCACCAGTACTTAACCTAGCTGTAAAACACTTGGAGGTTGTAAAACTGCTTATATAAACATTATCTTCTTTTGGAGAGACTAAAGGTCCATTTAATCACAGTTTTCTATATGCATAACAGCTCCAGATTCCAGCATCTGCAGTATCTTGTGTTTCATCAGAGCAGTTAACTGTGAACTGTCCAGTCAGGAAGGAAATATCCATCTTTCCTTAAGAGACCATTTGTCCCATTGAGTGTCTGCTGCCTTGCTGTGCAATCCCATTCTCCCTCTTACTTTCTCTGCAGCTCATTCTCTCTCCGATTCCCATTGACTTCTCCCCAGATCCTACTACTCACCTACACACCAGGGGTAATTTACAGCGGCCAATCACCACACCAGCCCACTAATCGGCTTCTGCCAAATTTGGAGAATGTGTTCTGTGTTGAGGAACCATGAGATCTCTGTGAGACTTATCCTGCTAGGACTGAACTTCACCAGTCTACAAGTTGGGAGCAAGATAGTTTTTTATTTATTGATTGATTTGTTGGTATTCTTGGAATTGTTAACAAAACTGGCATTTATTGCTTATGGAGACACATACTGACAAGGCAAGGGCTCTTAGGAGGCAGTGATCGTAATATGTTACAATTCATCCCTCAGTTTGAGAGGGAAAAACTAAGATCAGGTAATTGCTACTACAGCTGAATAAAGGTAACTACAGAGGCAAGATTTCGGAGCTGGCCAAGTTGATTGGTAGGGATAACAGGAGAACAATGGTAGGAATTTTGGGGGAACAATTCAGAAGACACAGGGTCATTTCATCTCACAGATGAAGATGCATTCTAAAGGGAGGTTGAGGCGACCATGGCTGACAAGGGAAGTCAAGGACAGCATAAGAGCAAAAGAGAGGGCATACAATATTGCAAAAACTAGCATGAATCTTGACGGAGCTTTTATAAACCAACAAAAAGTAATTGATAAGGCAATAAGGAGAGAAAAGATGAAATATGAAATTAAGCTAGCCAATAATATAAAAGGGAAAATACCAGTTTTTTTCAGATATGTAGAGAGAGAGGTGAGGGTGGACTGCTGGAAAATGATACTGGAAAGGTAGTGTTGAGGAACAAAGAAATGGTGGGTGAAATGAATGAGCATTTTGTGTCGGTCTTCACTGTGGAAGACACTAGCAGAAATTCGAGGGTGTTGGGGGCAGAAATGAGCATAGTCGCTATTACAAAGGAGAAGGTGCTTATGAAGCTGAAGGGACTGAAAATGGATGAGTCACCTGGTCTGGATAGAGACACCCCAGGGTTCTGAAAGGAGTAACTGAAGAGATTGTGGAGGCTTTAGTAATGACCTTTCAAGAATCACTAGTTTCCGGAGGACTGCAAAATTGCAGATGTCTCTTCATTCTTTAAGAAGGCAGTGAGGTAAAAGACAGGAAACTATAGGCGAGTTAGCCTGACTTCAGTAGTTGGTAAAATGTTGGACTCCGAGTTTTCGGGTACTTGGAATCACATGATAAAATAGCCCAAAGTCAGCATGGATTCCTTAATGAGAAATCTTGCCTAACAAACCTTTTGGAGTTCTTTGTAGAAATAACAGGTAGGATAAACAAAGGAGAGTCTGTGAATGCTGTTTACTTGGATTTTCAGAAAGCTTTTGACAAGCACATGCGGCTGCTAAACAAGAGCCCATGGTATTATGGGAAAGATTCTAGAATGGATAGAAGATTGGCTGACTTGCAGGAGGCAAAGAGTTCCGCATGCCTGCCAGAATCTGCATGGTGTTCCGCATGTTTGTATAATTTCTATTTTTTTCTTTCTCTTGAATATCAGAAGTTTGACTTTTTTTCTTTAATTGGTCTCTTTCAGGTTTCTTGCTTTGTGTCTACATGTAAGCAAACAAATCTCAAGTGCATTCTTTGATAATAAATGTACTTTAATCTTTGATGAAGTGGCAGATGGAATACAATGCAGCCAAGTGTATGGTCATGCACTTTAGTAGAAGGAATAAAGCTGTGGACTACTTCTAAATGGGGAGAAAATTCAAAAAATCAGAGCAGCAAGGGGATTTTGGAGTGCTAGTGCAGGATTCCCTAATAGTTAGTAGAATAAGGAACACAAACTCAATGTTAGTATTCGTTTTGAAATGACTAAAATATAAAATATAAAACCTCATGTAACGCTGAGGTTTTATAAGGCATTGGTCAGACGGCACTTGAAGTGTTGTAAGCAATTTTGGGCCCCCCGTTTAAGGAAGGATGTGCTGACATTGGGGAAGATCCAGGGAATGTTTACAAGAATAATCCTGGGAATGAAAGGGTTAATGTATGAGGACCATCTGACAGCACTGTGAGTGTACTCATTGGCATTTAGAAGGATGAGTGGGGGGGGGGGAGATCTCATTGAAACCTACTAAATATTGAAAGGTCTAGATGGAGAGTGAGAAACCTCGGACCAGAGGGTACAGCCTCAGAACAGAAGGACATCCTTCTAGGACAGAGATGAGGAGGAATTTCTTTAACTGGAGGCTAATAAATCTGTGGAATTCATTGCCACAGTTGGCTGTGGAGGCCAAGTTAATGATGTATTTAAAGCAGAGGTTGATAGGTTCTTGGTTAATAAGGATATCAAACATTTGAGAAGACAGGAGAATGGAGTTGAAAGAGAAACATAAATTAGTCTTAATTGAATGACAGAGCAGACTAGATCAACCGATTGGGCTAATTCTGCTCCTATATCTTATCGTCCTGTGGAAATATTGAACTGATGCATTGTTAATATAAACTGGTAACTTAGCAATCATCATGACTAGTTTTTATTGCATTCCATGTAACTAAATTCAAACATCTGTACTTTTGCCTCTAAATCAAACTGTGCCTCTACAGTTAGCAGTGAGACTAATCTGAACATCAAAATATACAACTTCAGGTAAACTGCTCCCCATCTATCTCTTTTCTCTCTTCAGATCTATCCACTTCCTCCTCGAACCAATCCATCTGCTCATCACCCACACACCAACTGGGTCCTCTCCTCCCTACTGTTCCCATCTGCCCCAACCCCCATCTCCCTTAGTTCCATGCTCCGTCTTCCTCTCGTAACAAATTCCACCATCTGCCCTCTAGGTTGCCTCCACCCATCACCTCCCAGCCTCAGTCCTCTTTACACTCTTTCCCCCTTCATCTTCCTCTCTCTCTCTTCACCTGGATCCACCTGCCAGCTCCACCCATTCTCCCCAAATCTTTATACCACCATCTCCCTTCTACTGCTTAGCCTCGACGTGAAACAAGGACTGTCCTTTTCTTCCATGGATGATGCCTGACCCACTGAGTTCTTCCAGATCCTAGCCTCTGCAATCTGTTCTGCAAATCCGAAATAAAATCATAGGGAATTCCCAGCAGCCCAGTCAGCATGAGTAGAACAGAAAACAAAGTTAGTGCTTCAAAATGATCTCTTAGCTCTAATGATTCATTTGCAACCTGAAACATTAACTCTGTTTCTTTCTGCACAGATGCTGCCTGACCTGCTGAGCACTTACATAATTTTCTGGTTGCCAAAGGATTGAATAATGATGGAATCAGAGTGTCTAGTGCAGGGGAAGAGTTATAACTGTTCCATTGGGAGAATTATTAAATACCTGGTTTTACAAAGCTCTCAGATCAATCCACAAACCTGAAGACGAAGTGTTTTACATCATTATCTAAACATCTAAGTCCGAAACTGCTGATTTCCTGGGATTTTCACGCACAACCGTCTCTAGAGTTTACAGGGAGTGGTGCGAGATCCAAAAAGCATCCAGTGAGTGGCAGTTCCGTGGGTGAAAGTGACTTGTACCGAGAGAGGTCAGAGGAGAATGGCCTGACTGGTTCAAGCTGACCACAAGGCAACAGCAACTCAAATAACCATGCGTTATGACAGTGATATGTACAAGAGCATCTCTGAACTGAATGCACAACACTGAATGAACTGAATGATGTGGCTGGGCTGCAGCAGCAGAAGACCATACCAGCTTCCATTCCTGTGTCTAATGATGTGACCACTGAGTGTACATATATATACACACACATCACAATCCAAATCATGTTTATTAGCACTGGCATGTGACATGAAATTTGTTAACTTAACAGCAGCAGTTCCATACAATACATAATATAGAAGAAAATAATAATAATAATAATAATAATAGATAAATAAGTACAGTATACATGTATTGAATAGACTAAAAATTGTGCAAAAAATAAGAAATACTCTATATTAAAAAAAGTGAGGTAGTGCCCAAAGCTTCAATGGCCATTTCGGAATCAGATGGCAGAGGGGAAGAAGCTGTCCCTGAATCACTGAGTGTGTGTCTTCAGGTTTCTGTACCTCCTACCTGATGGCAACAGTGAGAAAAGGGCATGCTCTGGGTGCTGGAGGTCCTTAATAATGGACGCTGCCCTTATGAGACACTGCTCTTGGAAAATGTCCTGGGTACTTTGAAGGCTAGTACCCAAGATGGAGCCGACTAAATTTACAAACCTTCTTTCAGTCTGTGCGGTAGCAACCCCCCCCCCCCCCCCCCCCACCAGACAGTGTTGCAGCCTGTCAGAATGCTCTCCATGGTACATCTGTAGAAGTTTTTGAGTGTAATGTTGACATACCAAATCTCTTCAAATTCCTAATGAAGTACAGCCACTGTCTTGCTTTCTTTATAACTGCATCGAGATGTTGGGACAAGGTTAGATCCTCAGAGATCTTGACACCCAGAAACTTGAAACTGCTCACCTTCTCCACTTCTGATCCCTCTATGAGGATTGGTATGCGTTCCTTACCCTTTCAGAGGGCAACAGTCAGCTGTTTCGTCTTACTGTTGTTGAATGCCAGGTTGTTGCTGTGACACCACTCCACCACAAAGCCCTCAGATCAATCCATGAACCTCAAGAATGAAATGTTTTACATCATTATCCAAACGCCTATGTCAGAAACTGCTGACACAGCAGTTCCCGTACACCTTCTCGTCACCACCTGAGATTCTACCAACAATGGTTATATTGTCAGCAAATTTATAGATGGTATTTGAACTATGTCTGGCCACACAGTCATGTGTATATAGAGAGTACAGCAGTAGAGCAGGGGTATTGCAAGTGATCTGTTGATGGTAATTGCATTGTGATTTTTTCAGACTGGCCTGGTTAAAATCTCCCAAAACGATGGCAAAGGCGTTAGGGTGCGCTGCTTCGTGCATGTTGATCCCATTATTCAGATCATCTAAAGCCTGAGGTGGAATGTATACTGCTACCAAAATGACCCCAGAGAATTCCTGTGGTAGGTAAAAAGGACAGCACTTAACTGCTGGATATTCCAGGTCTGGTGAGCAGAATTGAGACAGCACTGATATATTTGTGCACCAAGAAGAGTTGATCATGAGGCATTCTCCTCCACCTCTGCTTTTGAGAGATTCTATGGGTCTATCCTAATGGTAAACCCTTCGATCTAAATTTAGTGATTGATTTTGGCTACCAGTTTTCACATCCGAAAATGTATTGCGAATTTAATTTGGAGTGCCACTCTGAACAATGGGTCCTGGAAAGCTGGGAACCTCAAACCGGACAATGCTGATTAAAATTCATCTGATGTCTGTGGTGTGGATGTGAATCAGGAGATGTGAATGCTGTACGTAGTTTCAAAGAAAGTATTGTTCATACTTTGTAAATATGGAATTGTCCTTTGATGTTTGGCACATAAAGTATCGAACCCACATTGGGCCCGCAGACTTTTCCACCGAAAGTGTCTCCATATGATGCCTGCTGGACCTTGTTTTGCCGAATAAAGAAGCTGCTTTGTATCTACCAGTAACTTTCTCCGGTGACTTCATCCACGCAAACACCAGTCACTAGTCACAGATCTCCAGCCAAAATAAGTCCCATTAGTTTCTACCCTCTGTCTTCTGTGGGCATGCCAATTTCAAATCCAGTTGGCCAAGTCACTATGGATCACATGCACCTCAGACTTCTAGGTGACCTTGCTAAAATCCAAATAGAAAACATCCACAGCTCTACTCTCATCAATCACCTCCTTAAAAAGACTTAGCAAGTTAGCAAGACGTGATTTGCCACACATCATCATTTAAATACTCCTGCTGTCAGCCTAACCTTATATGAATCTTAAATCATATGAAGCACTCAGTCCTATTGTGTTGTTACATAAGACTCAATCCGTCATCTCCAATGTTCAATTGCAGGCTTAATTCTTACTTCATCATCACAGTGACAACGGGCCTGCATAATCATTAAAACAGCAAATCAGACAGCAGTCAGTGAGGACATCCATCAAGCCTTTGACTGCTTGAAGAGTCCTACTCCCCCGCTCTGTCCCACAGAATTTATTTTTACTTTTCTTAAGTAACCCAGTTCCCCTTTGATACCTTTTCCTGAAACTCCCCACCTGGTCCCCACCCATTTCAGACAGGTCAGTCCATTTTCCCCATTGTTTTGAACGGAAGTGACTTTGAATCTGTCAGTTCTGAGTCTGGACAGTACTGGCAGTGGAAGCAGTTCCTCTCCATCCAGCGTAACACCTACAAAATGCTGGACGGACAGTATTGATGGAAAGGAATAAACAGTTGATATTTTGGACTGAGACCCTTCATCGGGGCTGGAAGAAATGGGGGAGAAACCAGATTCTTTCCATGCTCCTGAACACCTCTACTAATTCTCCCCTTAACCTTCTTGACTCCAAGGAAAACAATCAGTTTCTCCAGTATTGCTTTATATCTGAAACATCTAATATCATATTGCCACATAACAACAAAGGAGGCGATTTCAGCCCATCCAGTCTATGCCAGCTCACAGAGCCCATCCATTGCCATATTTTCCCTACAACCATTTCACCAGCTCCCCTGGAGTGACCACTCGTCCACACACTGCGGGTGATTTATAATGGCCAATTTGCCTACTAATCTGCGTTGGGCTTTTTTGGGAGGTGCGAGGAAGCTAGAGCTCCCATGGGAAGCCTACACATTGACAGGGAGAAGGTGCAAACGCTACACAGACAGCGCCTGAGGTCAGAATTGATCCAGGGCCGCTGGAGTTGTGAAGAAGCAGCTCTACTACATGCATCACTGCACTGCCAGTCCATCATTGTGAATTCCTTCTGCATCCTCACTCGGGCTCTTCCTTTCATGAATCATCAGTGATAATTAGTGAGAAGTCAATCCTTATTCCAGTAACCTCCTGCTGTGGGTAACCGTTAATCAACAAGGGAAATATCCCCCAGGGGAAATTACGGCCAGTTAATCGATTAGTTGCACAGAAATCTCAATAGGCTTATTTATTTTATCACTTTCCTCTAACAGTGAAATTCTCTTACCATTTTCCTCAGTATATCTCCTGTACATGTTTTTTGTGCATTGAAGATGCCAAGTAGAAATTTATTGCTTCTTTTGTACTTTAGCCAAACACTTTGAAGTCAGGTGGATTTTTCACTCATCTTGCCAATTTCCAGATCAGCTGCGTTATGAGGGCAGTGCAGCCCTTCCTGTCGAAGAATCGAGGTCAGGTTAGATGGATAGGCTGCAGAGGGTTGTCAATTCAGGCTGCTCCATCGGGGACAGCCTCCCCACCATCGAGGGCAGCCTCCCCACCATCGAGGACAGCCTCCCCACCATCGAGGGCAGCCTCCCCACCATCGGGGGCAGCGTCCCCACCATCGAGGACAGCCTCAAAAGGTGTTGCCTCAACAAGGAAGTGTCTCTCATTAAGGGTGCTCACCACCTGGGACATGCTCTCTTCTCACCACCACCGTGGGGGAGGGGGTGCAAGAGTCTGAAGACCCCCCCACCACCACCACTCAACATTTTAGAAACAGTTTCTCCCTCTCCACCATGAGATTTCTGAACAGTCCATAAACCCATGAATACTACCTCACTGTTCCGATTTTGCACAATTAAGCAATCTATATATTTGTTTGTTTGCTTGTTTATTTATTTTTCTGCCTTTATCCATTTATACATTGTAATTTTTTAGTAACTTTCATGCCTTGTATTGTACTGCTGCCACAAAAGAACAAATTTCACAAGATACGTCACTGATTCTGAGCTCTCTGATTCTCACTCATGCTGTCCAGTTCTGACTCCCTCCCACCAGCTTTTCGGAAGAACTGGTTGTTCATGTTTGGGTTGGGTTGTTCTCCGATCTTGGCAATTCACTTGCAAGCGTTTAATCACCATACGAGGAGACATCGTCAGTGTGGTGTGTCCTCCAAATGCCTGGTCTTTCATCAATCAGCTGGGTGGTTGTCAGTACGCAAGCACAATTGTGATGTACGGCAGAAACCTTGTTGCTGATTGGTTGCACGGTGAACTTGGTGAGTTGTGGTCTGCAATTTTGCCCACATTGGCTCATAAATAGGATCGAGGTCTACATGTCTGTTTACATTACAAAATCGCTTGCAGAAAACCACGTTTCTCGGAATTCTCTTGCATGCCGCCTGTTTTATGCCCAGTCAAATCTGTGCCCCTCTTGATCTTCAAGGGTAGAGACCAGGGAGAGGTGGTCATGCCACTTCACAACTGGCTGTACGCTGATCGTGTCTCTCGCATGGTGATGGAAAGTAAATTACCAAGATTGGAGACCAACTCAACTCAAGCCTCAACCGCCCAAGCTACACACTTTCCAAATTATTTCTAACCAGTTGTTTATGCTGCCAATGTTGCTCAGCAACACCAAACATTTGCTTTATGACAAAGAACCTTGCTGCATTGTCTGCCGAGAGGTAAGCCTGACGTTGGGATCTATGGTTAAGTGTCCATGATGTCCCTGTTTTCACTCAGTCCAATACCTGACATCTTACAGTCAAACACTGGATGAAAAATAAATGCAGTTATGTGGATCTTCAGTATCAACACGTAAACTCCTTCAGATTCACAAATCACCCAAGCATTCATTGAATGAACATTTTCAGAGTTACTGAATTAATTTTAGTCCATTTTTGGCACCTGGGTGTTGTTGGCAAGGTCAGCTCATATTGGCCATTCCTCTGCCACAGATAAATAATGAATACAATAGAACATAAAACAGCAGAGCACAGGAACAGAACCTTTGCCCCTAATTAAAGCAATAACTAAACACCTACCTAAACTAGCCCTTTGCCTACACAATGTCCATGTCCCTCCATTCTCTGCATATCCCTGTGGCTGCCTAAGACCCATTTAAACATCTCCTTCATATATCCTTCCACCATCACCCCAGCAGAATCTTCCAGGCACCCACCACTCCCTGCAAAAGTAAACTTGTCCTGCAACATCTCCTTTGAATTTCTCCCTCTTACCTCAAAGGCATGCCCTCTGGTATTAGACATTTCAACCCTGGGGAAAAGATACTTGCTCTCTGTTCTATATATGCCTCTTCTTAACTTACAGACGTCTATCAGATCACCCATCGGTCTCCGCTGCTCCAGACAAAACCATCCTCTACTCCAGGCAGCACCCTGCTAAAAGCCTTTCCTGCATCCTCTCCACGTCCTTCCTATAGTTGTCTGACTGGAAACGAACGTAAATGAGGCCTAACCAGAGTTTCATAAAGCTGTCACATAACTTCCAGACTCTTGAGCTCAGTTCCTCTCTAATAAAGTCCAGCAGGCCGTACACCTTCTTGACCACCCTATCTGCATGGGCAGCCACTGAGGTACCCCAGTATGTTGGCGTTGTTAATGATCCTGCTGTGACTAGCATACCGACCCTCAACATTCTGTCTCCAAGGTACAACACCTCACGTTTGGCCAGATTAAACTTCAATAGTGAGAATGGAGTATCCATGCTTGTAATGGCCCTCGACTCCAACTAGTGATTTTAAACTTTCAGATTCTGACTTATTTATTTATCTGTCATGTGTACATGGAAACATGTGCCATTTTGCATTTACAACTAACACACTGTAAGAATGTGCCAGGAGCAGCCCAACACACATTCTGGTGCTAACATAGCAACCCACGGTGTTCAACAACACTCACACACACAGACAGCGCTCCAGCCCGACGGCTTCTCAGTCCACCAGAGGGAAAGGGGAGAGGGGTGGGTCTGCTTGATAATAAACTCATTACGGTGCTCAGATGTAAAGATCTTGTCTCACTCTTATTCTGGACCATCTAATGATTAAGTGCCAGCCGCTCTACGTACCAAGAGAGTTCTCCGCAGTGATCCTGACTGCAGTTTACATACCAGCAAAGGCAGAAATCAACTGAGCTCTTGAGGTATTGAATTCTATGATTAACAAATAAGAAACAGTCTATCTTTCACCTCCTTACTGGGGACTTAAATCAGTCTTGCTTGAAGAAATCTCTACCCAGTTACCATCAGCACCAGAAGAGCTAGCACACTCAACGTTGCTACACCAATATCAATAATGCTCACTGCTCCATTCCTAGACCACGTTTTGGGATGGTGGATCATCTAGTTGTTCTCCTCCTACCTGATACATCAAAAAGCAAGGCACCAGAGGGAAGGACAAAAAAGAGATGGTCACAGGAGGTAAAGGAGCAGATAAGGAACTGCTTCAAGTCGGTGGACTGGGCCATGTCCATGGACTCATTAGAGGACCTGAATGAATATGCCATGCTTTATGTTTATACAATTACAAATACAATATATATATTTATATGATTATACAAACTTTATAAAGAAAGTCATGGATGAGTTTGTCCCCTCAAAATGATTCAGCGCCTTCCTCAACCATAAACCCTAGATGAACCAAGAGATCTGCGGCCTGCTGAGAGCCAGAATGGTGGAATTCAGGTTGGCAACCAAAGTACAAGAGGTCCAATGATTCAAGGTTCAAAGTTCAAAGTAAATTTATTATCAAAATACGTATACCTGCATGTCACTGTGTTGCCTTTATGGCAGTTATTTAGTTTATAATATTTTCGCTTAGTAATTCGTTTGTTAGCATTCTAGTTAAAGTTAGGATTGTTTAAAGTAAATTTGTTGTCTGTGATATATTGCGGTATGCGATGACGTCACATCCGGTTTTGCCACATCCTGTGGGAAAATACCGGTTTGGAGAGACGGGAAGGTGGGGGATGACATGTGTGAGTCCAGCGCAAGAAAAGTTGTCTTTCTATGCACTAGGAACATAGTGAAAGCAACGCTGTAAGTCATGAGATAATCGATATGTTGAATTAAAATGTTAATGCCAATCCTGTTAAAAGTAACGACGGTCAATAAGGTTTATGTTTTCATTAGTTAACGAGTTGCAGATAGTTTGCGTTGAAGTGTATTTAAAGCAGTCAATGGTGTAGGTAGATTCTGACTGTATGCTGCACTTTAATGTAATGTAGTTTTACCTTTGCAAGTATTTACAATGTAAATATAGTGTCAAGAAGGAAACAAATGCTGTACAAATCTTGTATCGTTTTATCAACAGTTTTCACCATACGTTAATGTGGAAGAGTGAACAGTAAACGGTTAATCTTACTGCGACCTTGTTTTCATTGACTACGGTTTACCTCGGTGTTTAGTTCAGCGTTATCTTACACGCCAAGCGAGAACACTACAGTCACCATATATAACCCTGAGATTCATTTTCTTGCAGGCATACTCTATAAATCCAATAACCATAATAGAATCAATGAAAGACCTCACCCAACAGGGTGGACAATGAATGTGCAAAAGACAACAAATTGTGCAAATACAAAAATAAAGAAAAAATATCGGTGCTGATAATATTCATAAACTAACGAAAACATAAACCTTATCGACCGTCATTACTTTTAACAGGATCGGCGATAACATTTTAATTCAACATATCGATTATCTCATGACTTACGGCGTTGCTCTCACTATGTTCCTAGTGCGTAGAAAGACAACCTTTCTTGCGCTGGACTCGCACATGTGTGGCCCCCACCTTCCCGTTTCTCCAAACCGGTATTTTCCCACAGGACACGGCGAAACCGGACATGACATCATCGCATGCCGCGATATATCACAGACAACAAATTTACTTTAAACAATCCTAACTTTAACTAGAATGCTAACAAATGAATTACTAAGCAAAAATATTATAAACTAAATAACTGCCATAAAGGCAACACACTCCCCGCTTGACCTTCGTAAGGTCACAATGAACATAATACAAAACTTCAGTCTCTAATCAGTCCTTAGGTAGAAGTAGAATGACTTCTGTATCAGGCCTTTGGTAAATTTTCACATCACCTTGGTCGGTAGTTTTCAACTCAACCTTCCTGACATGTCCATCCCTGCTAGGGAATGTAGCGAGACCAGAACCGATTTGCCAGAGCCTGGACCTGACTCCATTGCTTTAAGTACAAATCCTTATCAGAGAAGTCCCCTGGTGGAGGGGGAGCTCCTACCTTCTGCGTAAGGAGCATTGATGGCCAGTGTATGAAGGGGTTTTCTGGGTCGGAAGATATGGGTAGGAGTGGTCGTGCATTTATAATGGCTGTGACCTCTGCCATTAGTGTGCACAGTACTTCATGGGTCAATCGGGTGCGTTGCTGCATCTCAGGTTTCCTTTTCAGGGGTTTTTGCAAGGGCGTGAACCGCTTGACTGCCTGTTCTTTGTTGTTTGGCAAGCACTGGCGTGGTTCTCTGAAAGGTAGTGGGGCGACCCCATTATTTGCTTCATCTCTGAAGACCTTGGTGTCCTTTGTTTTTAAGAAAATGGCATCTTGAGCTGATTGAGCAAGTTTATAATCATGCTCAGTTTGAGTGAAGACTGACTGACCCAGCGTCTCGTCAGTTACTTTACGTTTGTTAAAGCCTTGTCGTGCTTCCTTAATACACGGGACACTTGTGCGGGGTTGAAAAATTGAATGGCGGCCACTCTCTAGCACATTGGTCTTGAGTGTGCTAACCATCGGTTTGTGTACATTGTCAGGGCACACCTCTCCGATCACCACCCAGCCTAGATCCAGGCGTTGCGCAAAGGGGGCGTCGCGTGGTCCATTGACCTGCTGCCTAAACTTTTGCACACAGAGAACATCACCTCCTAATAGCAGGAGTATTTCTGCTTTTGGATCCAGTTCTGGGATGTGTTTGGCGATGTGGCGGAGATGTGGCTGGTGTAGCACCGCACTTGGCGTCGGGATCTCAGTGCGGTTCTTCAAAATCTCATTGCACTCTAAGAGTGGAGGGAGACAGATGACGACTTTACCATCCAGGGACTCGAGCTGGAAGCCTTCTGCCTTCCTTCCATGAGTTTCCACGTTGCCTGAGCAAGTTCTAAGGTAGTATGGGAACTGCTCACTCTCAATGTTGAACAATTTAAAGAACTCTGGACTGACTAGTGAGCGGTTGCTCTGATCGTCCAGAATTACATAGGCTTTGATAGCCTTGTCTTTGGCTCCCTTAGTGAGGCAGATCTTTGAACAAGAACAGCTTGACTGAGCTTGACCGCAAACTTCTGTACGGCTCGAGCTGACAACAGTTGTCCTGGAGTGAGCCTCTCCCTCCCCGCCGTCCTGTTGTGAGGGTGAAGGAGCTTTGTCGGTTTGCGGTAACAGGCCAGGATGCATGGCCCCATCGTGATTAGTGCTATTACATTCCGGACACTTCACGGCAATCGTACACTCTCTAGCAAGGTGAGAGGTAGAGGAACAGCATTTAAAACATATTCTTTTCTCCTTGAGAAGGGCCATCCTCTCTTCAAGGGGTTTTTCCCTAAACATTCTGCATTTTTTGAGGGGGTGGGGTTTGTTATGCAATGGGCAATTCTTGCTAGGGTCATGGTTGGTTGTAAAGGCTTCAGTCTTAAGCACTGAGACAGGTTCATTAATGTTGAAATTATTTGATGAGGATTTATCTGGCTTGGTGTAAATTGTACTGCTTCCTGGACCCATGAGGCTAGGGTTGTTTCGCTTCTTCACCTCCTTGCACACAAACCTAGTGAAATACTCAAAGGGAGGAAATCGACCATTGTGGTCTTCTTTGTACTCTGAGGCAATGGATACCCACCTGTCCTGCAGCCCAAATGGAAGTTTGTCCACGATTTGTCTAATCCCGGATGGAGTATCTAGGTATACTAGACCAGTTGAGTAGCCATCTTCTTTGGCGCCTTGAATCTCCATGAGTAAATCTCCGAGCTCTCTTAACTTAGTGTGGTCCTTGGCTGACACCTTAGGAAAGTTTTCCAGACGTCGGTATAGCGCCGCTTCAATAATTTCGGGGGTTGCATAGCCCTCCCGAAGTCTCTCCCATGCTTTGCTTAAGGCTAGCTCGGGTTTGTTTATGTACACTGAACGTATGCGTCTCACCTGTTCGCATGATTCTTTCCCCAGCCATTTCGCCATAAGATCCAACTCTTGGGTTGCTCTGAGCTAGATTCCGTCGATAGCGTTGGTGAATGTGGAGTACCATGCACGGTAATTTTCAGGTTTATTGTCAAACTGGTACAGTCCTGAAGTGACGAGATCTCGTCGTGCTAAATACTGTGCCAGAGGTCCAATTGCAAGTGGCATGCGGGCTGGGGAAATATGTCGGCGGGTACATGACTGAGGGCGTACATCTGTTATTGAATTTGCTGTTCTGAATTCAGCCTTTGCCTCTCTTCTCGCCAAATCTGGTAAGTTTGGTGTCGAGAAGTATTTGTCATCAGCCCTTTCGTTCTTGACTTCATTGCGGAGTTGCGAGGGTAAATTGTCTTCCTCGGATGGATGTGGCGCAATTGGGTCTCTCTGAGGCTCCTCATGACGTGGGGCATTATCGTATAAGTATGGAGAGGAAGAACAAATCTTCCAGTCTATTTGAGATTGGACATAGTCACTTGTGCGTTCCAATCTGGTCTTTTCTGAAGTAGATTTTACGTCAACCAGATCGTGCATTTCTTCAGCATCTTCTATTAACTCTGCTTCCACCCTGGCAGCTTCTTCTTCTCGTTGCAGTGTCAGCACTTCTAACTCTGCCGCTATCCTTGCCCTTTCCAACTGGTTTTGGGCTTCTCTGGCAGCCGCTTCCATTTTCAATTTTGCTTCTCGTTTGGTGTAGCGCACTTGCACCTTGGCGGATTCTGCTTTAGCTCTTGCGTGGGAGGCCTTACTTGATGATGCCCTACTGCCCCTGTCACTGGATGGCAACAACTTGATGTTGGATCAAGTTGTCATTGTAGCAATTGAAACACCTGATAATGCCACCTTTTCACTGTAACGTTCTCGCTGGGCATGTAAGGTAACGCTGAACTAAACACCAAGGTAAACCGTTGTTACTGAAGACAGGGTCACAGTAAGATTAACCATTTACTGTTCTCTCTTCCACATTAACGTATAGTGAAAACTGTTGATAAAACAATACAAGATTTGTACAGCATTTGTTTCCTTCTTGATATTACATTTACATTGTAAATACTTGCAAAGGTAGAACTACAACAGAAAGTCCTTCCAGGTGAGGCAACACTTCACCTGTGAGTCGGCTGGTGTGGTATACTGCGTCCGGTGCTCCCCGTGAGGCCTTTTATATATTGGTGAGACTCGACACAGACTGGGAGACCGTTTCACTGAACACTTACACTCTATCCGCCAGAAAAAGCAGTATCTCCCAGTGGCCACACATTTTAATTCCACATCCCATTCCCATTCTGATATGTCTATCCATGGCCTCCTCTACTGTCAAAATGAAGCCACACTCAGGTTGGAGGAACAACACCTTTTATACCGGCTGGGTAGTCTCCAACCTGATGGCATGAACATTGACTTCTCTAACTTCCGTTAATGCCCCTCCTCCCCTTCTTACCCTATCCCTGACATATTTAGTTGTTTGTTTTTTCTCTCTCTCTGCCCATCACCCTGCCTGCTCTCCATCTCCCTCTGGTGCTCCTCCCTCCCCCTTTCTTTCTCCCGAGGCCTCCTGTCCCATGATCCTTTCCCTTCTTCAGCTCTGTATCACTTTTGCCAATCACCTTTCCAGCTCTTCGCTTCACCCCACCCCCTCCGGTCTTCTCCTATCATTTCACATCCCCCCCCCCACCACTACTTTCAAATCTCTTAGTGTCTTTCCTTTCAGTTAGTCCTGATGAAGGGTCTCGACCCGAAACGTCAACAGTGCTTCTCCTTATAGATGCTGCCTGGCCTGCTGCGTTCCACCAGCATTTTATGTGTATGTAATTCAAACAGTAGAACTACTTTCCAAATATATCAACATGAACTTTGGACTGGGTAAACGCAGAACAATAAACATGAAGAAAGGTGCAATAGAGCTAGTGGAATATAAAACAGAGCAGCAGGATACAATAGAACTGATGGATGAACATGAAACATATAAGTATTTGGGATATGGACAAGCAAAGAAAATAGATCATACTGCAATAAAGGGAAAGCTTCCAACAGCATTTACTTTAATGCTTGAGAAAATCTGCCAAACAGAGCTCAATAGTAAAGATAATTACAAAGGCAATAAGCACTTTTGCTATGCCCATATTCTTTTCGCTTAATACCTTGGTCTGAGATCAATCTGGAAAACTTAACAAAAAAAAGAAATGAAATTACAGATTCTAGAAAGCGCTGTGTACACTCAAACGTGTTTAAGTTGATACTACCTAGGACAGAAAGAGGAAGAAGAATGACAGACATCAAAATATTGCATAACGGTCAGATAAAACATCCAGAATATATTTTCATCAACAAAAACAGGACTCGTACTCCACGTGAGCACATGCAATTCTGGTAAGAAGTACGCACCACTAAACTTAAGGGACAGCACAACTCAGAAAATTGAAGACATTTGTCACCACTGAAGAAAAAGATAACCAATGGAAGATCATGACTCTCCATGGAAGACAGCCCCACCATCTGAGCAGAGTAGATGTTGACAAGGAAACGTCAAATGCCTGGCTCAGAGCTGGAGACCTCTTCCCAGAAACAGGGTTTCTTGTGACAATACAGGATCAGGTGGTTAACACAAAAAAAATTATCAAAAATACATAATAAAAGCCCAACAAATTCAAGACGATAAATGCAGAAAATGCCAAGAGAATCTGGAAGCAATCCAGCACGTTACAGGATCCCACAGCAGTTTAACTCAATCTGATTACTTACTCAGGCACAATCATGTGGCAAACATCATTCACCAAAATCCTGCTTTAAAATACCAACTCATAAATGAAATCACACCTCACTATAAATACAAGCCTGATCCAGTTTTAGAGTCAGAATTCCACAAATTATATTACAACCGATCTATTACAGATAGGACAATCCGTAAGAACCATTCCGATATAATAATTCAGGATAAACAAGCAAGAACAACTTACTAGATATAGCCATTCCAAACACACTTAACTTACAGAAAACAGTAAGTGAAAAACACTAGAAATATGCTGAATTAAAAGAGGAAATTGAAAGACTTTGGAAGATAAACAGGGTATACATTGCCCCGATACAACTGGCATCATCCTAAAGTCACTACACAATAGCATTAAATAATTAGGGCTACACAGTAATATCTATGTAAATCTTCATAAAGCCACAATACTAAACACCTCTAGAATAGTCTGAAAGTTCCTAGCAATTGAGAAATGAACGTGTTTGACTATGCCCTTAAGTGAGGTTTTCCCAGCTTGATCTGAGGAAAAATACATTCCTATAATAATAAATAAGCAATAAATATTGAGAACATGAGATGAAGAGTCCCTGAAAGTGAGTCCATAGGATATGGGAACATCAGTGTTGGGGCAAGTGAAAGCTGTCTCACATGTGAAGTGGCAATTCTGGACCAAACTTGAATCACAGAAGGATGCTTGATAGCTGTGGCAAGGCTTGAATGCCATTAGCTCCCACAAAGCAAAATCAAGCTACATAAATGACAAAAAGTGCAGTGACTAGTGGGGTACTACAAGGCTCGGTGCTGGGACCGCAGCTATTAACAATATACGTTCATGATTTAGATGAAGAGATTAAAAGTAACATTAGCAAATTTGCAGATGACACAAAGCTGGGTGGCAGTGTGAAATATGAGGATGTTAGGAGAATGCAGGGTGACTTGGACAGGTTGGGTGAGTGGGCAGATGCATGGCAGATGCAGTTTAATGTGGATAAATGTGAGGTTATCCACTTTGGTGGCAAGAACAGGAAGGCAGATTACTATCTGAATGGTGTCAAGTTAGGAAAAGGAGAAGTACAACGAGATCTAGGTGTCCTTGTTCATCAGTCACTGAAGGTAAGCATGTAGGTACAGCAGGCAGTGAAGAAAGCTAATGGCATGTTGGCCTTCATAACAAGGGGAGTTGAGCACAGGAGTAAAGAGGTCCTTCTGCAGCTGTACAGGGCCCTGGTGAGACCACACCTGGAGTATTGTGTTCAGTTTTGGTCTCCAAATTTGAGGAAGGACATTCTTGCTATTGAGGGAGTGCAGCGTAGGTTCACGAGGTTATTTCCTGGGATGGCGGGACTGTCATATGTTGAAAGATTGGAGCGACTGGGCTTGTATACACTGGAATTTAGAAGGTTGAGAGGGGATCTGATTGAAACATACAAGATTATTAAGGGACTGGACACGCTAGAGGTAGGAAACATGTTCCCAATATTGGGGGAGTCCAGAACCAGAGGCCACAGTTTAAGAATAAGGGGTAGGCCATTTAGAATGGAGTTGAGGAAAAACTTTTTCACCCAGAAAGTTGTGGATCTATGGAATGCTCTGCCCCAGAAGGCAGTGGAAGCCAATTCTCTGGATGCTTTCAAGAAAGAATTAGATAGAGCTCTTAAAGATAGTGGAGTCAAGGGATATGGGGAGAAGGCAGGTATGGGAAACTGATTGTGGATGATCAGCCATGATCACATTGAATGGCAGTGCTGGCTTGAAGGGCCGAATGGCCTACTCCTGCACCTATTGTCTATTGTCTATTGTTTTGTTCCCAGTAGGATTCAATGCCTTTTATACTTGCTTTAACCGACACAAATAGAGGTGCCTTCACAAACTCTCACAGCACCTGACGACCCTGTGATTTCAGTGTCTAAGGTTGACACAAGAGCATCTTAAAGGGTGGGGGGATGAACCCATGGAAAGCATCTGGTCCAGGTGGTGTACCTGGCTGAGTAACATGAAGACCTGTGCTATTCAGCTGGCTGGAGTGTTTACTGAGATTGTCAGCCTCTCACTTTAGCAGTCTGAAGTACCCACCTGCTTCAAGCAGGCTTCAATCACAAGAAGAACGTAGCTAAGAAGAAAGTGGTAAGCTCCCTCAATGACTATCATCCAGTAGCACTTAGATCCACTGTGATGAAGTGCTTTGAGAGCATATCAACTCCTGTGTGACTTGGATCTGCTCCAATTTTCCTACCAACACACCACATCAACAGTATTGGCTTTTCTCTCAGCTCAGGAACGTCTGGACTGTGAAGCTGCACACATCAGAATGCTCTTCATTTTCTACAGCTCAGCATTCAGCACTATCATCCCCTAATCACTAAGCTCAAAGAGCTAGGCCTCAATACCTCCTTATGGGACCCAATCCTCACTTTCCTCACTTGCAGACCCCAGTCAGTTTGGATTGGCAACAACATCTCCTCCACAATCTCCATCAGGTACTCTATGAGGCTGTGTGCTTAGGCCCCAGCTCTGTTCGCTTTATGCTTATAATTGTATGTGCAAGTATAGCTCTAATGCCATCTTTAAGTCACCACTATCATTATCCGAGTTAAAGGAGATGACAAATTGGCATACAGGTAGGAGATTGAAAATCTGGTTGAATGGTGCCACAACAGCGAACTCTCAGTCAACATCAGTAAAATCAAAGAGCTGATCATTGACTGCAGGAGGAAGAGAGCAAAGGTCCATGAGCCAGTCCTCATTAGGGTATCAGAGGTGGAAAGTATCAGTAACTTCAAATTCCTTAACGTTATCAGATCAGAGGGTCCGTCCTGAGACCAGTACATAAGTGCCTTTCCAAGGAAGGCGTGACAGTCCCTTTACTTTCTCCAAAGTTTGTGTTGATTCGGCATGCAATCTAAAACTTTGACAAACTTCTATAGATGCATGGAGGTGAGTATATTGGCTGGTTGCATCGTGGCTTGGTATGGAAACACCAATGCCCTTGAATGGAAAATCTTAAAAAAAGTAGTGGATATGACCCAGTCCATCACAGATAAAGTCCTCCCCATCGCTGAGCACATTTGCATGAAATGTTGTTACGGGAAAGCAGCACCCATCATCAGGGACCCTCACTACCCAGGACATGCTCTCTTCTTGCTGCTGCCATCAGGAAGAATGCACAGGAGCCTCGGGACTCACACCATCAGGTCCAGAAACAGTTATTTCCCCTCAACCATCAGGATCTTGAACTAATAAATTCACTTGCCCCATCATTGAAACATTCCCACAACCTATGGACACAATTTCAAGCACTCTTTATCTCATGTTCTCGATATGAATTGCTTATTTATTTATTATTATTATTTTCTTTTTGTATTTGCACAGACTGTTGACTTTTGCACGCTGGTGGAATGCCCAAATTGGTGCAGTCTTCCATTGATTCTGTTATGGGTTTTTTTTATGGCTTTATTAAGTGACATATACAGACTTTATTAATACTTTTAAACTTTCAAACTTTTGACTGGACAGGTCATCTTGAGGTCTCCAGTCTCCAATAAATTTGCAGATATCGGGTCTCCAATTTCTCTAGTGGACTCGTAGACCAAGGACTTTGGCCATCAGGCCTTGAAATCCAGACTTCTGGTCAACCTTCAGACTGCAGTCTTTGGTATTGACCCCAGAAATCGGCAACGATGGGACCTCGAGCTCTAATCAGGGGACCCTGAACTTCAGACTCTCTGAACTCCAGGCCTTGAACTGCGGACTCGCTGACTCGTGTACCTATAGAGCCACCAGCCCTTGTTGCTTCCTGCCTCTATAGACATCTGATCCCAGGATCCACCAAACTGGGGGGAGGGGGTGCTTGTTCTTCCTGGTCTTTGCCCACAGCACTTGCCACATCTGTCCACGGATGTCCTTCATCACATGTCCACGTCAGGATTCGTACCTAGGTCCCGTAAACCGGCAGATAACCAGGGAAGAACATGACACATCGCCAACTGCCTCACTTTGGTAGTGCTGCTGATTCACATCTACAGGGAGTCAAATTCGATTCTGACCTCCGTTGCTATTTGTGTGGAGTTTTCATGCGATCACATGCGCTTTCTCTGGGTGTCCCAGTTTCCTTCCACATCCCAGTGTTGCGCCAGTACATTAACTGTTTCCTGACAAGTTTACTTCAGTGTAAACTGATGACAAAATAAACGATGCAGATTTGATGTGTATTTGTGAGAGAGAGAGAGAGAAAGAGAGTAAGGAGCAGAGTTACAATGAAATAGAGAGAGATCGAGTATATTGTTCCTCTGGGAAATGGAATGAACTCAGTGGTCTGTTATGAGATAATTATTGTCAACTATTGAATTGCATTTACATGAAAATGGATGAGTTCTTTCTTCATAAGCACAGGAGATTCAAAAGATGCTGGAAATCTGAACCAACACACACAAAACACTGGAGGAACTCAGCAAGTCAGGCAACATCTATTAAGGGGAGTAAACTGTTGATATTTTGGGCCAAGGTGTTGGTCCAAATTCTCCAGGTTGGAGTTTGCCCAGATGGGAAAATCAGGACTGGAAAGGAAGGGGGCAGAAGCCAGAATAAGGAGGTGGGAGGAGGGGAATGTGTACAAGCTGGCAGGTGAGGGGGTAGGTGAGTGTGTGGGGGAAGAGTTATGAAGTAAGAAACTGGAAGAGGTAAAGGTCTGAAGAAGAAGGAATCTAATCAGAGAGAACAGTGGGCCATGGAAGAAAGGGAAGGAAGACGGGAAGCCAGGGGAGATGACAAGCAGGTGAGGAGAAGAGAAGGAATCTTGGCCCAGAACATCAATTATTTATTCATTTCCATAGGTGCTGCCTGACTGGCTGAGCTCCTCCTGCATTTTGTGTGTGTTGCTCTGGATTTCCAGCATCTGCTGAATTTCTCGTGTTGAAGAAAAGGGATAGCCAGAATGAGGAATGGAAAAAAAGGGAGAAGGAGAGAGGGGAGAATAATTACCAGAAGTTAGAGAAATTGATGTTCATGTCATCAGGTTGGGGGGTATATGAGGTGTTGCTCCTTGATCCTGAGTTTGGCCTCATCATGGCAGTAGGGGAGGCCATGGGAAGGCATGTCAGAAAGGGAAGATGAATTAAAATGGGTGGCTACTGGGAGATCCTGCTTTCTACAGCAGACAGAGCAAAGATGCTCTAGAAAACCGGCCCTCAATCTGCATCGGGCCTCTTTGATGTAGAGGGGGCCACACCAGCAGCACCAGATACAAGTAAGGCTCCAATGGACACACAGGTGAAATGTCATTTCATCAGAAAGGACTATTTTGGGCCCTGAATGATGGTGAGGGAGGGAGGGAGGGAGATCAGTGGGGAGGAGCAAGTGGATAAGGGAGTCACTTAGAAATTGATCCCTACAGAAAGCTAAGGATTGGTGGGGGACGGGGCGATGTGCTTAGCAATAGGATACTGTTGTGGATGTCACAGGCTACAGAGAATGATGTGCTGGATGCAGAGGCTTCTGGGTGATAGGTAAATACTGTTTAAAGGGAAACCTATCTCCGTAGTGATGGTGGGAGGAGGGGGTGAGGACGGATGTGTGGGACATGGAGGAGATATGGGTGTAGGCAGCATAGATGGTGCTGAAAGGAAAGCTTTGTTCTTTGAAAAAAAGGAGCACAACACAAGATGTTCTAGAATGAAAATCCTCTTCCTAAGAATGGATGTGATAGAAATGGAGGAACCGAGAGAAGGGAAAAGCATTTTTACAAATGACAGGGAGAGAAGAGGTATAGTCAAGATAACTGTGAGTGCTGGTAGGTACCTTAAGGTTGTTACAGCTGGGGGAGGTGGTAATGGGACAAGCTCCCAATACCTATCAAATGCACCCAACGGTATGTGCCTTGAATAGTCTCTGACAACCAAGTCCAGCTCCTGGCCTTCATGTGTGGCTTAGCTACTAAGCCCAGCAGAACTGTTTCTGACAGAAGAAGGGGCAAAGGCAGGTTAATGGTGCCATAAAACCAAGCACTTTGGCAGATGGGGCCCATCGGCCATGGTTGGCAGCTCATCTAGGAGAAGGAAAACTCTGATCTCTAACATCCGCTGTCCTGTGGCTATACCCACACTTTGGGAAGACTTTGGGAGTAAACTGTGAGGGAAAAATCTGGAGCTGGAGTCCATAAGGCAGTCCCTCATTGAGTTCAATGCTGACTGGCAACTCCTGAAATCTGCTGGTATCAAACTGTATCAGTCTCTGCCGTTCCTTTTGAGTTCATTAGAAGCATGGAGGGAGGGAGCTCACTGTACGGGCAACAACTTGCTCTCCATATCGTACTGTCCAGGCTTGCATATCTAGACAGCTGGGACATAACATCCATGGTTGACCCTGATTTACCGAGGCCTCACTCACTCACTTAGTAAGTTTGTAAAATGATATCAGAGGACAGTCTTTCACCAGAGATGGAGACAGAAAGATCAAGAAAAGGGATAGAAGTGTCAGAGATGGACCAAGTAAATTTGAAGCCAGGGGGGTAGTTGGAAGCAAAATTGATGAAATTGATGAACTCAGCATGGGTGCAGGAAGCAGCACCAATGTAGTGGTTAATGTAGTGGAGATAGAATTGGGAAGCATTACAAGTGTAGGCTTGGAACATGGTCTGTTCCGTGTAGCAGCCCTGCTTCACTCTAGGCCAGGGGTTCCCAAAAAGCTGGGACGGGTAAAATTGTCCACGAAGCGGTCAGATTGTTGTAGAAGTAAACCTGTTGGGAAGTAAAAGACTTCACCTTCCTGAGCTTGCAACTGACTCTAACCATGCGCCAAAACGGCAGATGTTGGAAATCGGAAATAAAAAACTGAAAATGCTCAGCAAGTCAGGCAGCATCTATGAAGAAGGATGCAGCCTTAATGATACAGGGTTTCTGACCTGTACCGTAAGCGGTTTCTCTTTCCACGGATGCTGCCTAACTTGAATGAGTATTTCCATTATTTTCTGCTCCATTTATGCAAGCCTTGCTAGGGATTGGTAATATATCACAGAAACTGCAGTGATACCTATATCTAGAGGTTACATACCTAAACAAACTGCGCCCCATACAGTGATTGGAACAGAATTTTTAAAACTTGGGGTCATTGTGTCCTTCACAGCTTCTAATAATGTAACAGCCCAAATCATGGCGGATACCCATTGAGATGTCTAGTGCTGTCTGGTGAACTGATATAATTATCTCCCGGCCAGTTTACTGAGCCAGGCAGAAACTCGCCGGCTGACGTCTTGGAAACGAGCCCGAGTGTTGGCCTCCCCTGCAGGAAGATGCTGTGCACTATAACACAGACTGGAACTGTGGCAATTTAGAAATTAATGAGAGGGTTTGCAAGATTTCAAAGCAGACAGTTAAATTCCTTGTGCAAATCTGACACCATTATCATGTCTTTAAACCTGATTTGGCACATTTTCTTGTACTTTGGAGTTTACTATGCTATTTAGAGGGAAACTTGTCCAAATTAGAGGAAAACACTCATGTTCCAAACTCTATAAAAGCACAGCAGCCATTATACTGGGGTAGAAATTGGGTATTTTTATCCACAATACACTTTACAGGGGAATCTTCTGTTTCAAATGTCAGCATGGTTAAAGTGGTCTTCCAGAAAATGAATATGTTTTTAATGCACTACTTTTATCCTCTGATTTATTTGTTGTAACCTATATTGGAGTGGAGATAAATCCTATATAAACACACTAATTTTCAAATTCAATTAGTGGTTCATTTCACAAGTGTTTGCTACAAATATATTAAAAAAACAAGAGACAGCAGTATCTGATTGATTGTGACAATCTCCAGTTTACTGTCCAACCAATCCCTTTGTAGATCCTGTGCTTAGACTGATCTGATTGGCTCTGGTAGATTTTTTCCCCACCCTCCAACAACCGTGATTGGTCCGACACCAGAGCTTCCCATATAGTCTGACTGGTTGATATTCCGAGGCTCTCATCTCCAGTGGGGGAAAAAAGGGCAGAATTTCCTTGTAAAGCTCTGTTGCTTGTGTCGAAATGCTGATGTTGAGATTTTATTTAATTCATTACAGTATGTGGGCGTCTTTTGGCAAGGCCAGCATTTACTGCCAATCCATAACTGCCCTTGAGAAGTGAGCCTCTTACTTGCACCAATGCAGTCTTTCTAATGTAGATATTCAGCCGGGAGTCTGACTAACAATAAAGGAGCACATAGTATCTTTCCAAATCAAGGTGGTGTACAGTTTAGTGAGGAACCCGTAATTGGCTGTGTTTCCATGGTTCTACAACCAATGTCCTTCTTTATTGCAAAGTTTAGGAGGAGGTGACAGAGGAGCTTGGCTGGGAAACTGCGGAGTGCTTTATAGATGCTGAGCACTGCGACCCCGATGCACCGGGAGTGGATGGATTAAATGCTTACGGTAGTGGGTTTGCTTGGTCCCGGATGCTGTTCAGCTTCTTGATGAGCAAGCGGAGGGCTGTGTCTCACACTCCTGCCATACTTTGTAGATGGGTCACTCACGGACAGACAGCCAGACTCTGAGCTGCTCCTGGAGTCACAGTCATTGTACAGGGCAATTATTCATTTTGTTATTTAGGGATTCAGCCTAGCAACAGGCCCTTCTGCCCAACAAGCCTGTGCAACCCAATTGTACCCCAGTGACCAATTAACCTACTGACGCATATGTCTTTGGCATGTAGGAGAGACTGCAGCAACTGGAGGAAATCCACGTGGTCACGGGGAGAATGTACAAACTCCTTACAGACAGATGCAGGAATTGAACCTGGGTCACTGACACTGTAATAACTTTAGGCTAACTGCTACACTGCCGTGCCAACACACACCCCCCTCCCAGTTATAACCCCTCCCAGATTGTTTATGTGGAATCTCAGTAGTGGTAATGCCTCTGAATTTTAAGAGTGACACTGTCCACAGCATAGAAAGCAAAATATTCCAAGTGCAATGCTCTTATTGTTTAGTTTTATAACCGCTTTCAGGGTGAACATCTGCGGGTAGGAGTTCAGTTTTAATGAGGTACAAAAGATCCTGCAGGTGCAGGAAATCTTGAGCAACACACACAAAATGCTGGGAAAAAAAAACTCTGCAAGTCAGGCAGCATCTATGGGGGTAAATAAACAGTCAACGTTTTCCTGATAAAGGGTCTTGGCCTGAAACGCTGTTTGTTTATTCTCCTCCATAGGTGCTGCCTGACCTCAGTTCCTCCAGCACTAGATACATATTGCTCAAGATTTCCAGCATCTAGAGAACCTCATGCACTTATGACAGATGGACCCCTCCTTTTTTCCAGTCCTGATGAAGATTTTTGGCCTGAAACATTGCCAGTTTTAATGAAACAACTGAAGATGGTTGTGGGCAGGACACCACCCCAAGGAATTACCTCAGTGATGTCCTGGGGCTGAGATGTTGACTTCCAAAGAACAGAGCCACCTTCCTTTTGCAAGGTATGGCTCCAACGATTTTACCTTGTTTTACCAGGGTTACTTGATGTCACTTGCATCACAGCCTGGTCTGGAAACACCAATGCAATTGAATGGAAAATCCTACAAAAAAATAGAGGATATGGTCCAGTCCATCATGGGTAAAGCCCTCCCCACCATTGACCACATCTACACAGAGCGTTGTTGCAGGAAAGCAGCATCC